>NC_056728.1:808279127-808294127 GCF_019279795.1 Protopterus annectens | reverse complement strand
AGGGTTGTATTGCAGTCCTGGTCAATGTGTGATGGTATGTGAGAGTGTCATCATGGGTTCCAGTGCATACAATATCCACAGTGGGGTGTGGGTTCTGTGTAAAATGTCATTACACCATGGTACCCCCAGTTCATGTCCCATGTACCACTGTATGGTGACCACTGTCACCATCAACCATATAGGTAACTGATAACACTATCCAGCCCAGTTATGCATGTGCTGTGTGCAGCCTACCTGTAACACATTGGACATACTGACAAGTTAGTTAGCACTGATAGGCCCAGGTTTCTTGGATGTGTGTCTGCCTGTTATGTGTTAATGTGTATATGATGGTATGTCACACTATGTATTGTCCATATACAACAATTGCATCCTCCATTACCATATTGTACATGCCTGGGGATGTTCTGCATGTAACATGTAACCTGGAACACACCTCATCCTAAACGCTGTGTGGTGTGTGCAATTAAAGCCACACACATCAGTAGCACTACATACCCAGGTAGGGTCTAGTCCCAGTGTTGCCAAGTAAGAGTGTGCGTGCATGTGGAGGGATCTTCTTCAGGCTGCTGAATATACATGTCCCAGGGGGTCACCTGTCCATGTGACACAGGCAGTGACTGTTATACAGACCTGTGAAATGTGTTCAATTGTACCCAGGATATGGCACAGCCATGGTGTCACCACAGTGCCATACCCCTTGTGAGATATGACAGCAGAGCATCCTCCTGCTGACACATGTACACCTACAACACAAATGGATAACATTATGGAGACCACAATCACTCAGTGTTACTAACAGCTATAATGCATCATGGCTGGATAGCTACACTACCTGATTTGTAAGCATTAAATATTACTGCTGACAACATGTTACACAGCAGTACATTGGTACACTGTAGTACAGTCACTGTGTGCATCAGAACCATATTATCCTGTCCCTGCTGCATCAATGTTATGGATGACAGGGATGTGACACAGGTATCATCATATGCACAGGGTATGTTGTTGGTTTGCCAAAGACCTAGGGTGGGCCATGTATTTGACACCATATGTGTGAGTGAGGGGTGTAAGTTACTGATATGGGCATGGTGACGTGGTGTGTGTAGGTATTGGGTTGCCCTAGGTGTGTTTGTATAGTGTGTGGGTATGCATGCACACAGTTCTGCCATGTGGCTGCCCTATACAGGTGTTTCTTGGACAGCTGCAGACCATATCTGGCAGGGTGTGCAGTTCACCACCTCCGGCCATGGACTCGCGGACTGTGCCTGCCAGGGGTTCCATGGCCATGTCCAGGTACAGGCCTCGATGTGCAACTCTCCCCTGATGATGACATATGTCTGCTGGAACCAGGTCCCTCCAGGGACTGGCCAGGGCCATATGCACATGAACTGCTGTGGTGTGGTGTGGACAGCGCCCCCCTACAGTGCAGGGGCTGGTACTGCCACTTTGGGAGCGGCTTGGTGTCCTTGCACGTCCATGTCGATTGCCAGATGTTGATGTTGCTGGCCTACATTCATGCGGCCATCACCCCACTCCCACCACATGCTCTAGCATGGACAATCCACAGTCGATGAGGCCCATGATCTCACCCAGCTGTCTATCCATGACCTCTGTATAATCACAGAGGGCACCTGCAAATTCATGGATATTGTCACTCACAGATGAGAAAGCACCCCCTCTGCAGCCTCAGACCCTGTCTGGTGTACAGTTCCATACGTGCCTGTGCCCCCATGACCACCTGAAACATGGGTCTGGTGGTACCAGTTGTGGCACTTCTGCCAGGGGCACGACGACCCCCGGCCCTCCCACAATTAACTCAGCCTATGTGGTGCCCTGCCAGATATCCGGCTATGCCTGCTGTGTCCAGACACAGCAGGCATGGATACCACACTCTCCTCTGCACTGCCACCAACCACCAACTGTTCCTCTGCTATGGCCATTTGTGATGGGATATCTATAGGCACTGTGACTGTATGTGGGGATGGGGTAGATAACATGGGGATGTCAAATGATGGTGCAGTTTTGCCTCTGATAACCCCGCCTGTGCTCAACACACCTATCATCATTTTCAGTGTCTGTATGGACACCAATATCAGATTGCATGCAGGAGGGACCCTGACCCACCTCGCCACCTGTGATGGGAAAACAAGAAACCCACTTTAAGACCTGTACGGCATTGCATAACAGTACACCCATATACACACAAACACACAGACACATACACACACACACACACACACACACACACACACACACACACACACACACACACACACACACAAACACCCTGAAATTCCACCATAATACCTACCTGTCCCTGAGTTTACAGACTGTCCCAAGTTTAATCAAGTAAGTTCTCCATCCTGCATCACACTTGGAAACACACACTCATTAATACCACTCATTAACGTATCATTCTTCTAATTGCCTAGACAAGTGATCACAACACATCACCTGTTACTCCATTACCTCTTTGACTTGATTGGAGTAGGTTTTACAAAGACTCACTGCTGTCATCCAGTGTTCACCCTGGGTATGTCCGGACATCGTGAGCATGGTCCCTATATGTTAGGGGCATACTACGGCCACTCAATAATGTCACGCACTGGAGTGTCATACGTAACTATTGTTCAGAAGATGCAAGATCTGTTGCTCAATCAACTTATTATGTGGCAACAGTAATATATGGACACACTCCCTGGTATTGTCTAGTAATTCCCCAATGCATCTGTAGTGCTGCATATGTGGTTGGCATTCACCTTTCTGCTGATTGCAATTTTAACAGTATACCTGGTGTCTAGTTTCCCTCCCAATGCAGGTTCCATGCTACAAACCTTATTATACTATCAGCTGTCCTGAGATTACATATCAGACAAGTATTTCTGGTGTCTCATGTGTCAGTCCATGTCCATGTACTGCACGATTCCAAAGGGAAGTACTGACATATAAACAACCTCACAATCACACATGTGCATACATGGACACCCACACAAACACACACACACACACACACATCCTACATGCATCAACCCCCCTCCACTCCACCAGATTGCACTTACTGACAAAATACCCCCCACACACACACCTACAGGTGAGGTTGCACAAAGTACACACAGACCTCCCATTACCCATCTGTCAACAAGCATAACATATGGTACTCAACAGCATGCAGTGCAGCTATAGTTAATCCATGCTAGCAACAGTATACATGTGTGTGATGCATGGGCTGTGTTAGTTGGTGATTCCCCTTCCCCTGGAAAACACTGCACCCATGTACACAGTATTGCTGTGCACCTGTTCTGCACCCTGCCATGTACTGTGCACCATACCTCACAGGTGTACACACCATTGCTGAATGTATATTACTGTGACAGTTATGTCTGCTCTAATGCTCACAGCCCCTATGTGTTTGTCCGACACATACCAGATATGATATGTGGACAGATGTTATTTGTGAATGCCTGATGTCTGATTTACAGATGTCAACATCAGCGATGCATGTATGACCAATACGATACTATTACACTGACAACCATCAAACCTTACCATGGCTATGGGGAGTGTACACACCCTTATTGATATGACGCCCTCTTCCTTGATATACCATGGGACCACATCACTGCATATGTTAACATTACATGAGCCTGATATGTGACATATGCCATGTACAATCAAATGCAGCGTCTAACAAATGCGTTAGTTGTGCTGATGTTGACCGCGATGCATGCACTTCGTGGGTGCATATGTGTGCACGTCCTTATCATGATGGTTTGTTGCACCTACTGTTATGTGTACTACAGCAGTCACTATTCCCAGCAAGGGTATACTAGCATGGGCTATCTGCATTTGCCAGTATATGGTCAGTCTACCCTACACATGTCCCCAACTCTGCATGATTGCAAGGTCAACTCATGTGCACATCCCTTGGAGTTCAAACACTGCCATCACTATTGCTGTGAAGTCAAGGTTATGTCTGCCACAGTTCCTGACCCTGACTGTGTACAGATACAGCCATTTGTAGCATCCTTAGGATCCCTGCTGCAGTGCACTGGTGTGTCATGATGACACCCCCTCCCCAGCGTCTGCCTTTTTGCAGATGCTTGACAACTATGGCCTACATATGTGTGTCAGTTTGCAGTGTCCCAAACACTGAATACCACATGTAACAGCCTAATCCCAGCTAATGAATGGCAAACATGCAGGTGTACACTGGCACCGGCACAGTACAGATGGGGATTGTGGGCCTGAGGTGGGGTGAGGCATTGGTTATGCATCACATGTATCTTACATGATACTGCCTGTAGGTTTCCAATGTGGTCATAGTACACCAGTACATATTGCAATGCATGACTTTTGCAGACCTTTTCTGTTATGCATATACTACCTGTAGAGAGGCCTGGCTGATGTTTCCTGTGGTACAACTGTCACATCTGATTACTCTAACTCATAGGCCACACGTTTGCAGAGTTCAAGCAATTGCTGACACATGTACTGCATAGCTAGTACTTGCTAGACATTCCTGCAACCCCCTCAGTGTTGTGGCATGTTACTAGGCAGCTCACATGACCAGTTTGCTACATGTGACATCATCTGTCTTGGATGGCCATCTGTTTATTTCCTACATCATTCCTGTACCATACATCCTTGCTACATAAATGACTTTCTGCACTGTTTGCCATGGTATATGCAGTGGTGAGGTATGGCTAAATGTCCAGCTCATGGATGCTACCTGTTGGGTATGGGGCCTACGCCATGTCATGTAAGATGTGTGCAAACCACAGCTGCCTCTGTTGCAGGTAAGTGTGCACATTTGATGGCCAAATGTCCTGGACAGCAGACCAATACATGGTGTGACATTGGGGGCGTGTACTTGTTGGAAGGTGCATTTCCATGACAAATGCATGCAGTCAGTACCTTAACAGCTGCTTCCACTATATTTTATCTGGAGTGAGTGCACACATATGCTTCCAGTGTTTGTGAAGGTATGTATTCCCCATATTTGCTGCCCTAACCTATGATTCCATATTACACACTCATTGCTCATGTTGGAACCACATTGCAGGTTTTAAGGGATGTGGACCACGGTATTATGATATGCCTTAGTGTAGATCTGTAACAGTTGCCATTGTAATGCTGGTATATACACCGTTGTAGCACTGTATAAGGGTGATGTTTCACACATGTCCCTACTGTAGGCCATTTGTCCCACCATTATATTCATCCCTGTGGACACATTTTGCAATGACAGGATGTTAGTTATATTGCAGGAGTCTGACATACCCTTCAGATACACCATCATGGTCACCACTGTGATGCAGTGCAGTTAACAGCAACAATACGTGAACATGTACGGCACGCATTATGGGTAGGTGTGTTAAATGTGTGCATGGAATATACCATAGCCATAACATGACCGGAGTATTGGCAAGCTTGAACAAAAACCATACTCACAAGCTACAGGCTGCTGCCTTGGACTTATACCAGAGGGACATACATAAGTGTGTGACAGATGTGATGTCAGTAGCCACAGCTGTGGCATTGGTACAGGGTGGGTGCAGCATTACAGTACATCAACAGTACAAATCCACAATACTACAGCTTATGCACATCTGTTTATTACTACTACACAGCAACAGACTATATATATGTCATCTCACATATGCATGATCTATCAGTACAGATATGGATGGATAAACAACAGTGGTCTACTGATGTGCCCTGTGGCCTTACCTGCACGCTCCTCTGCCAGTGTGTGGATAGTACCCACCTCCACTATACTCTCTGCTAGTTTTGTGCGCAGATGGGCAGGTGCCACGAGGCTGGCAAGGAGCTCCTCAACTCGTGTCAGGGAGGGTGGATGGCATGAGCCCCCCCCTGTTGTGAGGTGATCTCTCCGGACTGCAGCAGCACGCAAATGGGTACTGCGAAGTAGGTCGCTGCAATGATGCCGGACCTGCTCATAACTGGGATTATGCAGGCCAACATCATTGACCCTATGGACAAGATTGTTCCACAGTGCAGTCTGCTCCTGCTGCTCATGGGCTGTTCTGCCAAACAGCACCTGGTAGTGCTGTACCAGATGTGTGATGATGACCTCATTTTCGTCTGCTGAATAGACAGGTAGTCTGCCATGTGACATCTTGCCTGAAAGAAATAGAGATGGAAACAGGTCTGAGCAACTCATACAGCAAGGTTACCATAGTTCTTAATCCACACCTCTGTCTCCCCCACCATATATGTGACAACAAACTGGTCACACAACTCAATAGTTATGGCTACAGCATGCCTACCATTGGGACATATATCGTATTGTACAACACTTTGTGCTATGTGTTTGTAGCCATGTTCCCTGTGGGTACACTATCATTGCTGGCCTGTTCTGGACAATGTCACCTTCATGCAGTTGTAAGGGCCACTATGGTTCCATATATGCATGTGGTCTGTTTGCTATGTGATTACTGCACATCTGTTGTTATGTGTTATTGGGAATATCTATGCATGCTGTTGGACATGATCCGGGAATGTGTGGACTATTACTGCCCACATATGTTCTATAACAGCAACACAATAGCATGTTTAGGGAACAGTTGCCAGCAGAACTACCTCTCCCACCTCATCTGGCCATGTTATCAGGCCACATCACATGTGGGACCCATCCTGGGGCCTCTTCATCTACTCGTTCTGCACTACCTTTGGGTGGAACCACCTCAGGGGATGGTGTCCCCCCCAGGGGTACACACAGACATGATCCTGTCACTCGAGGTCAGGTCCAGGGTCTGGTGCATAGGGAGCTCCACAGAGACTTGGAGGATGGGCTACAGCACCTTGAGGCCCTCAATATACAATCACAGTGTCTACATGCTCCTCCTGCTCAGCCTCCAGCCCAGCCACCTTCAGGGCCATGAAGCTGATGTTGTGACTGGCAATGGGTGGGGGCCATGCTCCCATTGTTTCCATATGGGGAAACACAGACAACACTCACCATCCAGGGTGTTTACCCACCACATGTGTCATATACCACACTTGTATTCTTTCTTCTCTATCTACCAACCCAACTCCACAAATATACCTAATCCCACCTTCACAGACAAGGGCAATGTGGCTCCAACAAGGGGTTCACACGTGACATAACCATCCATGTTGCACACACTTAGTGCTGTGTATATATATATATATATATATATATATATATATATATATATATATATATATATATATGTGTGTGTGTGTGTGTGTGTGTGTGTGTGTGTGTGTGTGTGTGTATGTGTACTGATATGTGTGATGTTCCCTCACACATAGCATGCAGAACTGTGATGCAAAAGTAGGGGATATGTATTTTTATACATATGTGTGTGTGTTTGTATATATGTAGACATACACATATCTCTCTCTCTCTATATATATATATATATATATATATATATATATATATATATATATATATATATATATATATATATATATATATATATATATATATATATATATATATATATATATATAGATATATATTATGAATTGTATATATGTGTTTACATATATATGTATATATATATATATATATGTGTGTGTATTTTATTTTTTATTTTACATTTGTTTACCGGGAAAGTCCAACTGGAGCAAGGTCCATTTACAGCGGAGGCCTGGAGAGAAAAGCTCCATTACATAATGGTACAAATACAACAAATGACAAAAAAAAATCTGTACAGAGGCATATATACAATCAGAGCTCCTTGTCTTTATATGACAACAACAATCCATGAATGACAGAAAATTTCTATACAGTGGCATATATACAGTCTAGGAGATTTTACATACCTTAGTTTGATTTGAGCAAGCTTGATATATAGATAGCAAAACTCTGAATTCCCTCTTGGTAGTACAAGCATAAAAATGAAGGAATGGAATCTGGAAAATAATGCTATTTGGGAGATATGTCATAGCATGAGAAATAGTTTGTAGGATAGTAGTTCCTGATAGGGAGTACAGAAAAGCTAAGGTAAGCAGAGGAGATGAGGTATGGCAAGTTAGGAAGAGAGCAGAAAAGATTTTATGTGATACAGGGACAGAGCCATGATTGCAAGAGGTGTGACTTTAGTGATTTCTTGAAAAGTGAGATGGATGGTGCAGTGGAGATACTTTGGGGGAGGTTATTCCATTCCCTAGCAATGGTGTGGGAGAACAGACTTTTCCCTGCAGTGTTATTGGCTTTGGTTATGCAGAGCAGGGTTTTGTTTGGATGAGCGTAGAGGGCGATTTAGAGAATATTGTTTTAGAAGTTGGTTTAGGGCTGGGGTTTTCAGAGGGTTTCTTATTATGTTGAAGGTGAGGACTAATTGGTGATAGCTAATTAGCTGAGGGAGTTCTAACCACTGTAGTTGCTTCAGGGCAAGACAGTGATGACTTCTAAAAGTGGAGTTTTTAGCGAATTTTGCATGACTTTAGTTTGTTTAGGTCTGTTTTCCTGATATGAATTAGAATTGGTGATGCATACATTAGGGTAGACAAGAGGTGGGTTTGGGCTAGGGAGATTCTAGCTTGGTCCAATAGGAACTGTTTGTGTTTGTATAGGGTTCCTAGTTTCTTATGTACCTTTGTGATGGTTTGTGAGATATGGACATTAAAGTTTAGATTGTTATCTATTTCAACCCCAAGCAACTTACTGTGAGGAGAGGGGGAGATTGTGGTCCCAGTTTTGGAGGTGATAGTGAAGGTAGGAGGTGTGGATTTGGATTTATTGGGGATAAAAAGGAGTAATTTGGTCTTGCTGAGTTTTGAATGAGTTGGATATCAGTAATCCATTGTTCCACAGAGTAGAAGGATTCTTGGGGAGCTTTTGAAGAGTGGTTATGGATGGGGCTGAGCAGATTAGGGTGGAGTCGTCTGAGTACTGTATAAGTGATGCATGCAGGGAGGAAGTATGTAGTTTGTTTGTGAAAATTAGGAATAGTAGAGGACCCAGTATTGATCCTTGTGGGATGCCTATAGTAGTTGGTAATAGAGGAGATAGTGTACTTTCCCATTTAACTGATTGTTTTCTGTCGCAGAGATAGCTTCTAAACCATGAAGTAGTAGAGGGGGTGAAGGATGAGGTTGACAGAGTGTCTAAGAGTAGGTTGTGGGAGACCATATCAAATGCTTTTGATAGATCTAGGAATATGGCTAAGACAAATTTGTTGTTGTTTCTTAGATGGTTAATCTGATTAGTAAAGGAGAGTAGAGCAGTGGTTGTGCTATGGTTTGGGTGGAAACTATGCTGTGTGGTGGAGAGGAGGTTTTGTGAGGATAAAAAGTGCATTACCTGGGTGTGAATACATTTCTCCAGAAGCTTGGAAAGGGGGGACAAGATAGCAATTGGCCAGTAGTTTGATAGTTCATAGGAGTTTCCGCCTTTGTGAAGGAGAATTATATGTGACACTTTCCATAGATGGAGTACGTAGATTTCTTGTATAAAGTGGTTTATAAGAATTGAGACAGGGTAGGCTAGTGATTCTGCAGCTAATTTTAGAAAAATTGTGGGTAAACCATCTTCTGTGAGTGTGGTGGGTTTTAGTTTAGAGAGTAGCTTTTTAACTGAAGAGGTTGTTACAGGTGAGAGTGTGAAGGTGGGTATGTTAGTTTGTTCTACAGTTGGGGTGGTTTTAGTGTTCTTATTGGATAGTTGGATAGATAGTGTGAGGATAGATTCTGTGAAGTGATGGTTGAATTCTGAAGCTATGCTGTCATTATCAGAATTGTTGTTGGGAGATGGGGTGGTGGTTTTGCATGGTTTTAGAAGGGTATTGATGGCCTGCCAGAACTTTTGGGGGTTTCTATAGTTTTTTTTTTGATGTCTAAGAAGTAGTTCTTTTCATCTACTTTTGTTTGGGTTTAGGCCATATTTCGTAGTTCTTGATATTTCTGTCTGTCTTTGATAGTATTATTATTTTTCCAGGTTTTCCAGGCATTGTCTCTGTCTTTTATTAAGGCTTTTGTTGTCCTATTTAGCCATGGGGCATTGTTAACTTTAGTCCTGAGTTTCCTGATGGGAGCTAGTATATTTAGTGCAGTCATAAAAGTAGTATTAAGAAATCAACTGCCTGGTCTAAAGGTAGAGTTTTTAGTGGATTCCAGTCCTGCTACTGGAGCATACTGTTAAGAGTTTGTGGACTGACTTTGTGCTCATCCCTAGTCTCCCTGAATAGCATGGGTTTGGGTATTTCTGCCTGAAATGCGGGACAGTGGTCATTCAGTGTATTAGGTAAGCAACCCACATGATAATTTTCTGTGGGGATATTAACTAGTGACCAATCTATAATGGAGGTTCTACTGGATTTTTTTGTCTACTCTGGTGGGTTCTTGGATTAGTTGTGAGAATCCAAATAAGTCAATATGGTTTGAGGGGTTGTTGGAGTTGCAGGCTAGCCAGTCTAAGTTTAAGTCACCTAGCAGGATGGTTTCTTGGGGTAGTTTGACTGCGGCCCATTGTAGTATCTCTTCTATTATAGGTGAGCTATTTCCTGGAGGAATATAACTACAGAGGATGTTGATATCAGGATGGTTTCTTGGGGTAGGTTGATTGCGGCCCATTGTAGTATCTCTTCTATTACAGGTGAGTTATTTCCTGGAGGAATATAACTACAGAGGATCACAAGAACAAGCCGTGAACGACTCCAGGCAGTCAAAAAAAGGTTTATTTAAGCGCTTTTCATCAGTTTAATAAGCTGACTTCTTCAGAACATAAAACAAAGACCACTGACAGTTTGATCCTTATAAAGGCGTAACCCTCATTAAGGTATTCAAGCAGTAATTCAATGAGTCTAATTAACATGAAGTAAATTGAATTTTAAAAAGAGAATGGATGAATTTAAAAAGGAACTGTTTAAAAAGACAGTAACTGATTAATGGTAGCAAACTGAACAACCTTGTAGGTGTGCCTACAACACAAATACATAAAACAATCTGTTGATGTGAAAGTGAATCCTGTGGAATGTGTTGCTTGTTGCAACCTTTAATAAACTACTATACCACAGTAATGTTGACTTTTATACAGCTTTAGAACCTTAGTTCTATTTTGTTTTATTTTACTGTTAAATCAAGGTTCTAAAGCTACCCATGTCGTTGTGTATAAGGTGAAAACCTCAAATACCCCAAAAGTTGTTGTAAGTTTTAAAAAACACGTTAGAAAACATGGTAAAAAATCAGTTTATAAACTAGTTTAGAAAGAAAAATTAATGTCGTATTATTTTTATGTTTTTATATATTTATGTGTAATTGTAGAACAATAAGTAAATATACTACAATATTTGATGATACTGAAAACTGCTACTAAGAGTTAATATTACTTAAATTAATGCTTAATGTTAATTAAAATAATATAAAAATTATTAAAAATTATTATAATATAACATTACTCAAAAAATATCACTTGAAATTCATCAAGTATATGTGGTATGTGTGACATTTACACACCTTCATGTATTTAACACACTTTTCATACACTCTTTGTAGCACTTTTTGTAGTACCATCACATACAAACAACCGTGTGTTTTTAACCTTTTGTTATGTTTTTAAAATCTGCTGTGCGAATATTATTTTAATTAACATTAAGCATTAATTTAAGTAATATTAACTCTTAGTAGCAGTTAAGTTTTCAGTATCATCAAATATTGTAGTATACTTACTTATTGTTCTACAATTACACATAAATATATAAAAACATAAAAATAATACAACATTAATTTTTCTTTCTAAACTAGTTTATAAACTGATTTTTTACCATGTTTTCTAACGTGTTTTTTAAAACTTACAACAACTTTTGGGGTATTTGAGGTTTTCACCTTATACACAACGACATGGGTAGCTTTAGAACCTTGATTTAACAGTAAAATAAAACAAAATAAAACTAAGGTTCTAAAGCTGTATAAAAGTCAACATTACTGTGGTATAGTAGTTTATTAAAGGTTGCAACAAGCAACACATTCCACAGGATTCACTTTCACATCAACAGATTGTTTTATGTATTTGTGTTGTAGGCACACCTACAAGGTTGTTCAGTTTGCTACCATTAATCAGTTACTGTCTTTTTAAACAGATCCTTTTTAAATTCATCCATTCTCTTTTTAAAATTCAATTTACTTCATGTTAATTAGACTAATTGAATTACTGCTTGAATACCTTAATGAGGGTTACGCCTTTATAAGGATCAAACTGTCAGTGGTCTTTGTTTTATGTTCTGAAGAAGTCAGCTTATTAAACTGATGAAAAGCGCTTAAATAAACATTTTTTTGACTGCCTGGAGTCGTTCACGGCTTGTTCTTGTGGTTCTGAGTTTGGCTTCATATTTTTTGGATTCATAACTGCAGAGGATGCTGATAGCAGGATGGTTTCTTGGGGTAGGTTGATTGCGGCCTATTGTACTATCTCTTCTATTATAGGTGAGTTATTTCCTGGAGGAATATAACTACAGAGGATGTTGATAGCAGGATGGTTTCTTGGGGTAGGTTGATTGCGGCGTATTGTACTATCTCTTCTATTATAGGTGAGTTATTTCCTGGAGGAATATAACTACAGAGGATGTTGATAGCAGGATGGTTTCTTGGGGTAGGTTGATTGCGACCTATTGTACTATCTCTTCTATTATAGGTGAGGTATTTCCTGGAGGAATATAACTACAGAGGATGTTGATTCTCTTTTTGTTTTTTAAGGGACATAATGGAGCCTAATGTCTCTGTATTCTGGAATTTGGGAAGTGGGGATTTTAGTGGTTGGAGGTTGAGTGTATTTTTAAATAAGATTGCAACTCCACCTCCCTTTTTGGTACCTCTGTCTTGCATTAGGATATTATAGCCTGGGGGAAGAATTTCTTTATTTTGTGTGGCAGGTTTTAGCTAGGTCTTTGTAATGGTTAGTATTTCTTGGGAGTAGTGGGATATGAATGCGTGAAAATCATATAGTTTGTTGGATATGCTACATGTGTTTATATTAATAATAAGTCGGTCTGACTTGTGCTTCTGGGATAGGATTGGGTTGCTTGGACCTGGGTTGGGTTGTATGTCCCCTGAGATTAGTAGCCATTTTCTGAGGAATAGTGTGAGTTTTATGGCATATGCTATATCTATGTATTTTTTGGGTACTGTTAACCTTTTGTGAGGTAGAATGGTTGCTGTTTTATGTATGAGGAGTAACGAGTTGTTAAACAGTGTGGAGCATATTACTATATTTTTGTGAGTTTGTGTGTGTGGGTGCGTGTGGGTGTGTGTGGGTGTGTGTTATGTGGTAGGTAGTGTTTGTTAGTATGTTAGAGTGTATGGATGTGGTGTAAGCTAGAGTGGTGAGAGTTAGTAGTAGTAGTAGACCTAGTGTGCCTTGCATGGTGTGGGTGGGGCGTACAGAGGAGGTTGTTGTGAGGTGGAGAGTGTGAAGTGGAAGTGGGAGTTGGTCTGATGACTGAGGGATGGTAATAAGCTGTTGTGGAGGGGGAGGGGATATATGGGCTATAGGTGTAGGAGTACTGGGGGCGGTTGATATTTGGGGCAGGGAGGGGAGTGAGTCAAAAGGGTGAATGGAGTGAGTGGGCTACAGCAAGAGATCCTAAAGCTGCAGAAACCTGTCAGTAACAGCAAGAGCTTGAGCAAGAAGGTAGCTTAGCCAATATATATATATTAGCCATATATATATATATATATATATATATTTATATATATATATATATATATATATATATATAATTATATATATATATATATATATATATATATATATATATATATATTTTATATATATATATATATATATATATATATATATATTAATGGATTCACTTTATATCCTCGAAATACTGAAATATCGAAATTCAGTATTTCAAGGCTATAAAGTCGAAACCGGAAAACAACAAATCTCAGAAGGGTGAAATTCAAAATCTCGCACACCGGAGATTTTGAATTAGCGCTTCTACTCCACACACGCACACCTTCCTCCCCACACACAAACACAAGCTCTCTACTGCATAAAATAAGGGGGGCAAGTCCTCCTGCACCCCCCATGTGGGGGGTGTGCCCCTCACACCCTTCCTACTTAAATATTCTAACTCCGAGGTCACAGTACATACAAACACACACAAAACACCACCACACAATCTACATTCTCCTCGCACACACACACTTCACAGCAGCAAAACACACTAACACACACCACGGCCCCTACTCAAAACCCTTAACAAATACACACTTACCTGAAACCACAACCATAGCAAAACACCGGAAGCGCTAATTCAAAATCTCCGGTGTGCGAGATTTTGAATTTAGCACTTCCGAGGTTTCATTGTTTTCAGGATTCCACTTTATGGGTTCAAAATACTGACTTTCGATATTTCAGTATTTCAAGCTTCTAAAGTGAATCCATATATATACATACATACATATATATATATATATATATATATATATATATATATATATATATATATATATATATATAAAATATATATACACATACCTATATATATATATATATATATATATATATATATATATATATATATATAGGGTACATTCAGACATCAAGTCCACACTCTTTAACTCTCCTTCCTGCACAGCTGCACTGTTCTGCCTTGCTACAACACAGACAGGTGCCACATATGGACACAGCCTAACATTAGGAGGGTGTATCTAGGGACAGATTGTAGGTAAGCCTATTACACACCTATGGCATTTCAGCATGTTACATTACATGTTAACTTGAGTTTCCTGCAAGTGGTGGGCTCTGGAACCCATCATTATGACATTACTTCCACCGCCAGCTATTGGCCACAGTAATATACATGTTTTCCATTATACAACACACACTGTGATGGTCTACATCTTGTCAGTCAGTGCTGCTCTGCTCAGTTGATGCGCATGGCCCACTACCCACAGGGACAGACACTATTATCCATAGCAATTGTTCAGCTGGACATCATTACAACAACACCTGATGGTACATATAAATCATTCCACATCATCTATCCCATTATTATG
>NC_056728.1:808096627-808274127 GCF_019279795.1 Protopterus annectens | reverse complement strand
AATGCTGCCTACATGTCAGAGATTAGCACACTGATATGCCAGGGGGACAGGGTATCAGCCAGCAGATATGGACCGATTAACTGGATATTCTGGACAATTCTGTACACACGTGGGGTATGATTCTGCATACAGCTTACTACCACTCCCAGGATTCGAACCATGGCTGTGTCTGCTAAAAATAAAACAGTGTCCATCACAGTTGAGTGTGTTATATAGATATTGCTGTCTATCTCTTCTCTGATTTCTGTCTATAAGTCTCTTGTGGTTTTACAATCTGGCCTTGTAATTACAACACTCCTATACAGGATTTCCTAGACAGTTTTATTATGTAGTACAGTGTGGGTGACAGTGATGAGCAATACCTTATTATTAAGAGCAGCTGCAACACTAACAGTGCAATACAATACCAGAGTAAACAGTACCAGTACAGGATATCAATCTTCTATTTCTAGGCACAGTTTTTGTATCTGACAGACCTGTGGGGGCAATGTTTTTAGCACTACCTGAATGTTGCCATGCATATTACCAGATTTCACATTAATATTATGCACATACATCTCACTCTGTTACTGCACACACTCTGGTCACAGCTTCACAACATGGGGGGTGGATATGGGACATACTTGGCTTATTACTCTCATAACATTTTGAGGAATTGCTAGAGTGACAGGTTTGTTCTTATAGATGTCTGACAATCAGTTGTATTTCTCATTTGCTGCCTAAATGTCTGGGATCATCCCACTTATTTGCCAAGGGGACAGGGTGACAGGCAGCGGATATGGGACAACAATAAATTCCTTTCACATGTTAAGTTTGATTTTCCTATAGTGAGGATCTGTTTGGTGATACCTCAAAGCTATGTACTGTTGTGATGGTGTAGTGGTTAACTACTGTGACTATAGTGTACAAGGTTCTGGGTTCAAGATCTACAAAGGCTGTTTATTTTGTTTCTGGCCAGAACAGCTGCTGTTGCATACAGAGTGATTAAGGCACTTTTAAGCAATTGTAAGTGGGTTTGAATGCATTTGCACAAAGGTAAGCAATGCTAACCTCCGGTTAAATATGCTTACAGAGAGTTAGCTTCAATATTGCTTAACCTGTATGCGCATTGCTTACCCCCATGTAAACAGGCTTAAACTCGCTTACTACTGCTTAAATATGCTTACTCCTGCTTAATAGTGCTTACTCCTGCTTATCCCAGCACTAATTAAGACAGAAATGTAAAATGGTTCTTGGGAAGGTGGTGGATTTGGACAATCTGTGGATTTATCATTCATTACACATTGTACCTTTGATTTGTATCCCTGATTCATGTGTACATATACTGTGTGGGGCACTTGTGTTTATCTGTGGATTTTACAACATTATGACAATGACACCACACATCTGCATTTAATGCAGTACTCCAGTTCACAAATATATGTTATTTAGTAGGTTATGCAACAAAAATATTATTCATCAAGTGATATGACATGGAAAATGGAATGAGACTCGAACCAGGAATGACTGCCCGTAAGACAAATGCTCTACGCACAACACTATAGCAGTGCTGCTTCTGTTGCATATATCTTGATATTTAGCCACTTGTGACATTTAAGCTGCAATATACATAGCTAAGCAATGGGCAAACCCATGCACCTATGGTTAAATTTTATCTGTTTGACAAAAAAAATTAGCTTGTTTATATTTTATATTTTAACGATTGCTCTTATAAGTTTGGGAGAATGTTGCTGGTGGTATGCGAACACCTATGAGTGGTCTCGCTCATTCTGATTGCTAAACTGCTGTTTTTGATTGCAGGGGCATGTATATTCTGAGAGCTCTGCTCTCAGACACGCCCTCTGCATTCGTAGATACTCTGTGTCCATTTAGGAGCTCAGGCAGCGTGCCTTCATTAATATACCTGGCGCTCTGCCGTGCTGCTCCTAAACGGCTGCATCTGTGCAGGACTAAGCTAGTCCTGCATGGAGGAATAATGAATCTGGGGGAAACTCTATTAGAAATATTATTAAAGTCTGTTACATTCAAAGTGTCCTGGAATATTTTCTTATGATAAGACTCTTAAGGACAGTGTCAAATTTTGTAACAAAAGGACTCAAGAAAATTTCTCCAATAACTGAAATTGTACTATCGTAGTTTTCCACCACACAGTTATTTTTTATATTTTGAAACATTAGAACAATCATATTTGTTAGTACAAGAACTCTTTGCTTCTTTTGTTATAGCATGTTCTAAGTCACCCAAATGTATCCCTGAAAGAAAGGGCATAACCAATGAGTTGGCAAAAAAACAACAACAAAAAAAAAACTTAAAAACAAGCAAATCTTCTTTCCTACTTTGTTCAGATTGTTCCCTATGAATAGATAAACCTGTCTTATTTAAAATAGCCCATGAACTAAATTAAATTTCTTCTACAAAACTTGGCAAGATTTTCCCTTAAAAGTTGATGCTGTTCCATATCTAACAAAAGAAGATTGGTCCACAGTATCATTTTGGATAAGATTCATTATGCCTTTCTTCACAATTTTATATACAATATTGGTCAGTTTAACGTGGCTAAAACTGCCTGGGTCTGATATGATGCCACCTATTTGTGAATTAATGCCAATGCAGTCTGTTTCCATAGATACTGCATGTGCACACAAGATAACATTGCTAGAAATATTTTTATTGCATTTATTAGAAAGGAAACTTTCACTACAGAGCAAATTTAACCTGAAATATAATAAATAGAATGTTCTGCTACTAACGGTGAATGTTAGTCTATTTGATAAAACATCCTTTAGCACCGATTTCCACATGAAAGCTGTCAAAACAAATTTAAATATTCACATTAACTCAGTAATTAGCAAATAAACTGGAAAACATAATAATAACCTGTAATAGTGACCCGTCTGGTCCAGCACCCAGTAATGTATGTATATATATATATATATATATATATATATATATATATATATATATATATATATATATATATATATATACATATGTCTATTTCTCTCTCTCTCTCTCTCTATATATATATATATATATATATATATATATATATATATATATATATATATATATGGTTTACATTCACTATTGCAAACTGCATTTGATCAAGAGTGACACTGTCAAAATGCAATTTTCCAATGGGCAGTTTTGCGAACCCAAATACACTGACTACGCCACATCAAATGAGTAGTGTAGTTCAAGTATTTGAGTTTGGAATTTTGAGTGAAGATTGCGATTCAGTGAGGAACAGGGAATTAACCATTTCCTCACTGTAGTGATATATGTGTGTGTGTGTGTGTATTTAAATATATATATATAGCTATATATATATATTTATATACACACACACACACATATATATATATATATATATATATATATATATCTACACATATATCTATCTATATATATATATATATACATATATCTATCTATATATATATATATATATATATATATAGATATACGGGTCCTGGTCTTATTGTCGAAAGTACATTTCATTGAAACATTCATTATCAAACTCACTTTTGTGAAAGTCCATTTTGTCAAAAATGCATTTTCGCTGAAAGGTAAGTAAGCAAACCGTTGTTTGCATGTAGATTTAGTTGTAGAGCAACATGTACTGTTGATTGTACAACTAAGCAAACTGTTGCTTAGATCGCGGTACAGCGGGGATAAGGGAATATTCCCTTTTTCCCACTGTAGTGCGATCTCAGAGTGAGAATATTAAAGTAAGGGGGTGTGGGGGCACAGCTCCATACATGGGGGGGTGCAGGGTGGCTTGCCCCCCTGCATAAATGTGAGTACTGGTTTATTTTTCTAGTTTTTTTGGTGTTTTTTTTTACGAAAGTGCATTTTCGATAAAATGCACTTTTGCAAAAGTGAGTTTGATGTATGTTTTGATGAAATGTACTTTTGATGTATCAATATATATATATAGATATGTGTATATAAAATGGATATGCCGATCTCCCCCAAAACCTTTGTGACCCCAGCTATGTTTCTTCCGTTGAGTCTGTATATATCTTGGATGATAGTCATTTGGTCTCAAATTTTTCTATGAATACTTTGCCAAGCAATATTCCATAATATCTAACTTCTTCATTAATAAAACAAACTTCTTAAGTGTATGTGTAACCTCCATCTTTGTATAATAGTATTCACTGTATAATAGATATCCAGAAACAAAAACTCCCTCATTTTTGGTTCAACTTAACCCATTTGTTGAACATGAGCATTTAGTTAACTGTACTTCGTTCTGAAAATTCATGATAACATTCCTTCCAAGTTTTCCTTAAAATTATTCAGACTCCCACAAGTTCACAAATATAGTTCCCCAGTCCTCACTATTCCTATACTTCCATGCTTCTCCAACAGTATGCATTTACATTCAAGAACATCTTCCTTAACGGATGGAGAGTTATTAAATATTTGTGGAGAAATTTTATACAAATAATATAAACCATTTTGATTTTGCATATTCATTTGTATCATACATTCCCATTTCCATAGCGACTCATCCACTTCAGTTTCCAGCTGAGCACACCTTTATCTCTTGATTTTTTCTACCACTTCGACATTCAGTTTCTTCAAAGTGTTACATGCTCTTTTTAGTAATTATTGTATCCCTTGATGGCATAACAGTCTTTACTTCAGACATACAAGGTGCAGTGTTTGGTTTTGACCTTTGGATGTAAGTTTGGCTTATAAAAGTCTGCAGACTGATAGAGTAGTAGTTACCTATATTCCCATGAATCACTGGCTGCTCCCCCTAGTGTCCAGCAATGATGAGCTTGTTTTAGGTGGCATTCCTTTCTGACAGTTGTCGCAGATCTATTGCACTTGTTGTACTAATGAGGCTGGCATTATTTGAACCACAAAAAATTGTGAGGCACATATATCTCCATAGCTTGTTGCCAGGAATTCTAAGTGTTGTCCTCATTTGATCTCAGTATTCTTATTTCCTTCTCAATTACCCAAACACATCTTTTCTGGAAGACCCAGTAGTCTGACTCATGTAAGTTAATAAAAATTATTCCTTGTCTTAGCCTCCTGCTTTAACAACAATGTACACACCTTTCCCATAATCTGCTTTATCAAATATTTAAAGTCGTTTATGCATTCATAATGCATTCAGAAAGTGGCTTTTGTCATCATATACATTTTTCCCACTTAGCTTCTTTGTTCAGTATAGAAATTAAATATAATGCAGTTACCTGAACTACTTCAAAACATATCCATCTTTTTCACAAGAATTATTTTGTCCCGTGATATTGTGAGTTTAATAACATAAGACACAAAGTCTCCTAACATGTTTTTATTCACCCATAGATGATTTCATTCAGAAAAGCTTGGGAAAAACACAAAAACATTGTCTGAACAAAATATGCATTGCCTGTATGTTGATCACATTGTAGCAAAGCAATTTCCACTTATGGAAAAATTTCTTAATGATTTTTCCAATGTATTAACCAGTCAGACTGCCAAATATATAATAAATGCTGTTTGCTATAACTACGTATATCTCTGTTTTCATAGGATCATATGATCATAGGAGATTACTAGGCTAATGGTCCTGTGGCCCTTATAAGTCTAACCAAGAGTTTATGCCCAAAAAAGAAACCTCGGTTAGCACCTGTTGCCCGTCAGAGAGGTACACAGGTGGAACCCCCTGGGGCAAATTTGTGGTTTCCCATCCACTCATCAAGGTTGCACTTAAAGAGGGTCAGCAAGGTATTCTGTTTAACAACTGTGAGAAATCCATTCCAGAGATGGGGAAGCCTCTGGGAGAGAAGCCTGTCTCTACAACAGGTGTTTTAATGTTGCATATTAGATTTAGACCTTTCGAGTGGATAATGCGTGAGGAGTTAGACTTACAGACATGGAGCATCTCTAGTAGGGCAGGGTCCAAGATTGTCTTGTAGGCAAAATACAGATTACCTCTGAGCAATCTTTATGATACCAAGTAGAGTGATAGTGATTTGAGCCTGTTCACATAGGACAGCTGTTGGAGGCCATGGATTATCTTTGTGAGGTATTTTTGTGGCCTTTCCAGTTGGTGCAGGTGGTTGAAGAGGTACATACCAAACAGGGCATTGTACTCAATTATTGGACTAATGAGGGAGGAGTACAGAGAAGTAATAACCTCCTTTTTTCTGGATGCAATCCCTTTACTTATGGGATGAACCAGGTAAAAGGCTTTTCTGATCACTGCTGCTATATGATGGTTAAATGTGAGATTGTTGTCAACCTGTGTACTCAGGTCTCTCACCACAGGTTGTGTGCTTAGTAGGTTGCCATTGATGTGATAATCAGTAGGGGCCATGTTTTTGGTAAATGGTATAATAATACATTTTTTTACATTTAACTTGAGGCCATGACTTTGGTACCAGTCATTTATTGCTCTGAGACCCACTTGTAGTATGTTAACATCATTTGGAGAGTCAATGACTGCAACCAACTTACAATGACTGCACCCAACTTACATTCATCCACAAACTTGGTCAGCCACAGGACTTTTGTCTTTGCCTGGACCTCTGAGAAGTAGATGCCAAACAGTAAAGGTCCAAGGACAGATCCCTGGGGAACACCACTAGTGACAGGTCTGCTGTCAGAGGTGGAGGCACCTATTTTAACCTTGTGGGTCCTGTCGGTGAACCAGTTGGCCACCCTCCTGATGAGCTAGGGATTTACTCCAAGTTGCATTAGCCTTTCAATGATACCCAAGTAGGAGATTGTGTCAAAGGCTTTGGCCAAGTGAAGGTAAGCTGTATGTACTGACTTTCCCTCATCCAGGGCATTGGTGACAGTCTCAAAGAAGTCAGCCAGGTTCAACAGACAAGATCTGCCCTTGACAAATCTGAACTAGGTGGGGTCAAGTGCTTGGAGATTGCCTATGTCCTTATTTATGAAATCCATAATAATACACTCTATGGCTTTACAGAGCAGACTTGCCAACCTAATGGGGCAATAGTTTCCAGGGTCAGTAGTGGCACCACCTTTGTGCAAGGGGATGACAATGGCAATTCCCCACTCTGCTGGAATGAAGCCTGTATTTTTAGGCCATAGTTGAATAGGGTGCTCAATGGCAAAGTGTGTTCTTGCTGGAGATAGTGCAGAATACAGCCTGGGATACTATCAGGTCCCATATAACCTGTGTTCTTTGCCTTGGATAGGGCCTTTAACACTTGGTCTATGGAGATATGAGGTACGGGACAAGTATCAGGGATGTTGAACAGACCTTTGGGGGGGACAGACAGGTGAAGCTTGTGCTGAATGTATCTGCTAGCAGGTTGGCTAAGTCAACAGGATCAGTGTAAGTGGTACCAATAAGTACTAATTCAGAGCAAACATGGACTTTTCCATGGAGGTTCCTGACATAACTGAAAAAGGCTTTGTCATTTCCCCTTTGTTTTAGAGGTTGGTTTAGATTCATAATTGGCTTTGGAGGTTTTCACTAGTGATTTAATTTGCTTATTGAGGCTAAGGAGGGAGTTTTTTGAATTGGGAATTTGTGCCTTTTTACCCTTGGACAACAGTTTCTTACCTTTTTTGTAAAGTCTGTTGATAGACCAGATAAGTTTGTGTTTCCTTGAGGAGCAGGTTTTAGTTCTGTTGGGTATGGCTGAGTCCATGCAGTTCTACAGGTGCTTGTATACTGCACTGGTGTACTGTTCAGCATAGTTGTCTGCATCCTCTGGGGGGGGGGCAGTGGTGTGAAGCTATTGATACCCTCCCTTAGGAGGTTGTAGTCAGCTTTTGAGAAGTTTTTAGCCTGGTTATGGCTGGGGGGGGTTGGGTGAGATAGAAACTTCGAATGAAACAGACCCATGATCTGATCTCACAAGGGAAGAACTTTCTATGGGAGTGGTGCAGCAGTCGCCCATGTTGGTGAGAACAAAGTCCAGAATGTTACCTCCCCTTGTGTGGGATGAGACGAGCTGGTCTAGTGCATTAAAACTGATGAAGTCAAGGAATCATTGGGTGAGTGCATTAGTGCAGGAATACTTCACCCAGTCTATGGTGGGGGCAGTTGAAGTCACTAAGGATCAGGGTGTTAGGGGTACTTTGATGGAGTCAAGTAGGTCCAGGTGTTAGGAGTGGATGTCCCGAGTCATGGAAGGGGTCTATAGCTGGCTATAACTTGGATGAGTGTCTTGCCAACTGTCAGTTGTACCTGGAATAGTTCTAATGCATCATGCTGGCAAACCAGTCTGGAGGTGTGTTTGACTTTAATGAAGATAGATACTCCAAGACCCTTAGTCTTCCCGACCTCGTTTTGAGGTCGGAATGTGTGGAATGCAGTATAGCCTGGTAAGGCAGGGGTGGTATCCTCAGCCTTGAACCAAGTTTCTGTGACTGCACAGATGTCAACATCTTCCAGTGCGAGGAGAGCCTCCAGTGAGTGCATTTTCAGGTTAAGGCTCCTAGCGTTAAGCATCACGACCTTCAATTTGCTTTTTGACAGATCTTTTATGTTGGAAGATTTGTCTTTGGGACATAGCCTAAAAAAAAAGCACAGTGGGGAAGGCAAGAGCCTTGGCCAGAATCCGGAATCCCAGGGGTGACAGGTGGTGGCCATCTCTGGCAAAGCATCAAGGCCTGTCAACAATGTAATCCCAGGCAAACAGATACTGGATCCCCTTGGAATGACACCAGAAACTAAGTCAATTATTTTTTGTTAGCATTGTAGTATGATTCTTGTTGAAGGCAGGATTCTGCTTATGGCTATGGTCATACCTGCCTGGGACAGATTATCTGAGAGCTCAATCATGTCTCTCTTCATATAGTCCGGGGAGGTACATCACAAGTCATTCACACTAACATGGACAATGACAGAGTCATACTTGTACCTGTTGTGGAGATAGTTAAGTGTGTGCGTGATGTGGCAGATTCTGGCACCTGACAGACAACTGACCATGACCTTTTCCTTATTGAGCCTGGTGAGAGGGACATCGGTGTGTTTTACCTTTAATGTGGGATTATAGTATATATTCTAGCACTGCTCTTGCTTTTGTCTTATTCATTTTGTGATTAAACATCTTAGAAAACTTATCAGACATTTTAAATGATAGGTAGGACTGCAAGAGCTAGTTGCAGATAGCGCAACATGCTAAAGGAAGACTTCAGTGCACCAGGTATGGACACAATTACAGAAGCAACATGGGAATCATTCTGAGTACTTATTTATTCACCATAGGAATGTTTCAGAGTCTCCACATGCCCATCCGGTTTCAAAACATACTGTGCTTACTCAACATAACTTAAATATGACAAATCCTATAGAGTCTGTAAAAATAATGAAGAAAAACTTATCGGTAGTGAATAAACTGCAGCAGGCTGCAGTACTGCAAGGCATGGAGAAGGATCTGGCTGTGCATCCTAGAAGGCACCATCTAGCCAGAGACCAGGCTACAACTAAGCCAACTCTCAGATTAAGAAATCATTGATGTGTACAACTTAGACAGTCAGCTGATGTAGGCTGTGTGCAACATATGTGCCCCACAAATGTCTGTGTGTACATTGTGAAGCAATCCCATACCTCTTGTAACAGAAGTCTGAGCCTGAGTGTACTGGGATCTGGGACATTCTGATGACATACGGGAGATGTAGGCATGTCAAAGACAGCGGCCAATTGCATTCTCACACAGTTCCTGGCAGCAATGTACACCAAGGTAGATAAGCACATACACTTTCCATCTATACCCATGGAGTGGAGAAACATCATACACCACTTCTATAACATCTCCAACTCCCCCCATGCATGTTCTTGGTGCACTAGACTGCACCCACATCTTTATTAAGACACCCATGCAACCAGAAGCAGAAAGAAACATTGATAGAAAGGGGTGGCCATCCCAGAACTGTCACGTGGTGTGTACAGCAGATGGCAGCATAACAAGTATCGTGGTGACACACACCGGGAGTGTGTCACCATGATGTTGCCATATAGAGGAAAAGTGGTCTGAGGGCTGCATTCCAACAAGGTAAAATACCTGAGGGACTACTACTGGGTATGTACAGGAACACAGCTAGGATGTTAGCTTAAAGCATACCTGTCAACATTATGCGTGATGAAACCATATGTGTTTTCCCTCCCCACAACATGTGAATTTGGTTATACCATACCTCTCAACCTCTTAGAGAAAGAAATCTGGACAAAGCTATAAATAAAAGTGGGGCAAAGGGACAAAAATAGGGACACATTTTAAATATTGCTTTTACAAACTTAGAAAGTTGATAGAATAACAAGCTTTGCATTCATGAATTTTCTGAAGGGTATGAAGTTTGAAACTCAAATATCTGTCATTATTTTTTAACTTCACTCTTTAATGATTTGCCACTAATTTGCCAGAAAAAAACACACTTTTATGAAAAATGAACCAGAAGTATGATGCAAAAATCTGGACAGTTGAGATTAAACACTTGAGCCATGGCTAATGACCCCACACTAAGAATCTTCCAACTCTGCAGAGGAGGCCTACAGTAGGCACACTCCACAGCAAGAAACACTAAAGAGAATGTGTTTGATGTACTGAAAGCCAGGATCAGATGTCTAAATACATCCGGGGTGCAATCCAATACACACCTGTAAAGGCAGCATAGATGATTACTGTGCTTGCCATGCTACACAATATGTTAACAACACATGGTGGTCTTCCTATTGCAGGTGTGGGTTAACTACTCCAAGAGTCCTGGATGTCTGAAGATGGCATTCTGCAGCTAACAGCGAAGGAGCAAGAGGACACAGTGGGCAGAATAAACAGGCATGGTCGATGGGGGATGTGACCAGAAGCCCAGGCTCTTGTAACATGGCAGTGTCTGACACATACCTTTGAGTCATGATAAGCCACAGACACAGAAGTACACAGATTAAACACTGATATTTAGGTGATGCCCCACAACAGCAGCACAGACTGCATCTAATGGAAATTATCCAGTAGATGTACATACTGAGCATCATTGGACATACCAACATAATCATAACATATAGCAATATGAACATATATAAATCTATCATGACAAGGACCATCAACTTAGGCCACATGTGACACAGGTATGGATACAGACTCATACTGGTGTATGCGTGTATAGCAGACAGCAAGAGACATACTTTTGTGAACCCTATACCCATCTCTCTATTATCAAATGATGCAAATAGGAAACCAAGTCAGGACATGCTACAGAAATGTTGTCAGTATCACAAATAACATATTGCAGTGTAAATTATAACTAAATTATCATGTACTAAATGGAGTCACCTAGGTCAGTAAAAGTAACAGACTCCAGTGGCATCAGATTTCATAACAACCACAGAAACATGACATTGTCAGTAGTTTGCACAGCAATCATCATCACCAAGGAGTGAGACTGACACTGCAAGGCATGGTGGATCAGTTGTCAGTGTTATTCTAATGCCATTTAGGGTACGCACACTGATGGTTCACACAGCAGTTCTGGATGCCCCTTCCACATATGGAAACACTCAGCTCATGTTGTGGGGCACCACAGAGAAGACTGAATGGGGTAATGCCAGCATGTGGAGATACACTATGGAAGGAGCACTGGTGTGAGTTGGCTGTCTGCTCATGACTTCTGGGTCCACACTGGATTGACCAGCAGCAGATGCATATGCATGTTGCAACATAGACATTGATGCTTGATGGATAAGGGTTGGTCTACTGACAGGGGCCTGCCTGCCTCTCCCATGTGGCACTTGGCTAAGCACAGTCAAGACATGCAGAACCCTGCTCATACTATGGCAATGATGTAGTACTGCCATATGTGCCATATGTGCCCCTCACCAGGCTGGATAATGAGAAAGTCACAGTTAGTTGTTTGTCAGGTGCCAGAATCCACCATATCACCCATGCACTCAAGTCTCTCAACAACAGGTACTGTTATGACTCTATCATAGTCCATGTTAGTGTGAATGACTTGAGATGTACCTCCTTGGACTATGTGAAGAGAGACATGATCAAGCTCTCTGATTATGTGTCCCAGGCAGGTATGTTCCTAGCCTTAAACAGCATTCTACTGTCACCCAAAATAATGCCTCAATACATACAGAAAATGATTGACTTTAACAATTGGCTTAGTTTCTGGTGTCATTCCAAGGGTATCCAGTACATGATAGCCTTGGAAGACATGATCAACAGACCATGATGTTTTGCCAGAGATGGCCTGCATCTGTCTTACTTAGGCTTCAGGCTTCTGGCAAAGGCTCTTGCTTCCCCCATAGTGCCTTTTTTAAACAATGAAATGAGGTCAAAACTACCAAAATGAAAATTTCATAAAAATGCAAATTAAAGGTCATGCTGCTAAATGCTAGGAGTCGAAACATGAAACTGCACCCATTGCAAGCATTATTAACCCTAGAAGATGCTGTCATTTGTGCAATCACAGAAACCTAGGTCAAAGCTGTGGAGAGCACCCCAGCCATACCAGGTTACTCATCCTATCATACATTCATACCCCAAACCATGGGCAGTAAAGCAAATGGAGGTGGAATTGCAATATATATTAAAGACATGCACACCTCCAGGCTGGTCAAACAATATGACACACAGGAGACTCTATAGGTGCAGTTAACCATTGGCAAGACCCCTATTCAAATCATAGCTAGCTACAGGCCCCTAACTCTGACTCAACATGCCCAAGCTGCCTATCTGAACCTTTATTCTATTTATTTTATTTTACATTTGTTGACCAGGCTAGTCCAACTGGATATATGTCCATTTTCAGTAGAGACCCAGGTAGAAAAGCTCCAAGACAGATATCAGACAAGATGATTTTATGTTGCATAAAATAGATGTAGATGAATATGTCTACACATTTCCTAAAACTATTAACAATATTTAGAACTAATTATTTGCATACATTAGAAGTTAATACAATTTTCCATTTCTGCATAATGCTTTCATGTTACACTACAGGACATTAATTTAGTGGAGAGAGTAGAGTTAGAAAAAACGTGTTAGTAGCAGTAATAATATTGATTAGTCAGGGTTGCTATAAGGGCATAGCCAGTGTATTTTCAGGAACATTTTCAGTTTTTGTTTAAAGAGTGATAAGGATGGAAGGGAAGTAAGTTCACTAAGTAGAAGGTTCCATTTTTTTCCCAATTGCATTTGAGAACAGAGAGTCCCCTGCCATGTTGTTAGACTTATTGATGTTAACTTGGAGTTTATCTGATGAACGCAAGGCATTAAGATTTCTATAAGGGGTTATAAGGTCTAAGAGTATTGGAGTATTGTTAGGCTGGTTAAGGATCTTATGAGCAATAGTAAGTTGGTTGAGTTGAAGCAGATTCTGTAGTTCAAGCCACCCAAGGTGTTTGAGATTATGACAGTGATGAGTTCTGAAGGGTTTACCAGTGGCAAATCTAGCAATGTTGTTATAGGAGGTAGCTAGTTTGAGAATATTATTTTGGAAAGGTTGGTATATATTGGTGAGGCATAGAGAAGAGTAGAGATTAGATGGGAGTGGGCAATGGTAGTTCTTGCTATTGGTGTTAGGAAGGGTTTGATTCTGTACAGGGAGCCCATTTTTCTGTTAACTGATTTTATAATGTTATTAATATGGGTATCAAAGTTAAGGTTGTTATCTATTGTGCTCCCTAGGAGTTTGGTGGTAGAGTCTGGCGATATGAGGGTCCCGTTACTAGAGATGACTGAGAAGTCTATTGGTGTTGACCTGCGAGTAGGAGTAAAGAGCAGGAGCTTTGTTTTTTTGGGATTCAAAAGGAGGCAGCACTTCATGAACCATGTATCAACTATGTTAAAAGCCTTCTGGGTTTGGGATTGCAGTTCAGATGCAGATTTACATGTACAGATTAATGTAGAATCATCTGCATATTGTATACAAGTTGCATTGGGAATAGCTAAGTGGAGATCATTAATAAAAATTGAAAATAAGAGGGGACCTAGAATGGAGACCTGGGGTACACCAAGTGTAACTGACAGGTGAGATGATAGATTATTCTCCCAGAGCACTGCCTGTTGTCTGTTGCTTAGGTAGGAAGTGAACCATTTTACCGATAGAGAATCTAGGGAAAGTGATGTGAGTACATATATAAGCAAGGTGTGATTTACCATATCAAAAGCCTTAGAAAGATAAATAAATAGAGCTGAAGGGAGTATATTGTTATTGCGGCATTTATGAATGGTGTCAGGAAAGGATAGGAGAGCAGTAGTGGTACTGTGGCATGGCCTAAAGCCATATTGGGTTTTTGTTAGTATGTTATGTTGAGTGAGATGGCCTATTAGCTGATGATGGATGCATTTTTCCATTATTTTTGCTAAGGGGATAGAAGGGCTATGAGCCGATAGTTTGAATAATCATTGGAATTCCCACCTTTGTGTAGGGGGATGATGTATGAGATTTTCCAGATGGCAGGGATGGATCCTTCCTTAATAGTTCTATTTATCAGGATGCAAATAGGATAAGCTACTGCTTTATCTGCTTTTTGCAGATATTCAGCTGGAATCTGGTCAACTGAAGGAGTACAAGCCTTAAGTTTAGCTAGGAGTTAAAAAATGAAATTAGTTGAGATGGGTTGTAGTATGAAGGTAGGAAGTGTGCTAGTCATAGGGGTAGGGAGGCTAGAAGTGTCAGGGGCTAGTTTACTGGCTAGGGATTGGATGGCTTCAATGAAGAAGGAGTTAAAGTCATTTCCAGTTTGGAGGGGAGTCTCATGTTTAGCTCCTATAAGGGGTTGGTGTACTAGAGTGTCCTGGGTATAGGAGTTTGTTGATACTTGCCCAGAATTGTTGTGGATTATTTTGGTGTATTTGCTGTATTTTAAAGTAAAAGTTTTTTTTTTGTCTAGGAGTATAGATTTTTAGTTGTGTTTCTTAATTGTCTAAATGTTTGTTGATCAGATGTGCTTTTAGTAGTTCGCCCCCTAGTCCATGCTTTATTTCGAAGTAGGATTTTTTGCCTGGTTTCTTTAGAGAGCCATGGGGCTGGTTTTGACCTGATTCTTATTTTACATTTGGGAGCATGCTGGTCTAAAATGGTTAAGAATTTAGAGTTAAAGTATTGGACAGCTTCATCCAATGGGAAGGGTTTTAGATATGTCCAATCACAGGCACTAAGTTCGCTCTGGCATAGATTTTGGTTAAAATGTCTGTTGGAACATATAGTTCTGCTTGATGTTGAGTGTGAGATGTCTATTCTTTGCCTTATTATATAGGTCAAGGAGTGGTCACTTACATCGTTAGGGAAGATGCCTACTTTATAAGTTTGGTGGTGATTATTAATAAGTATCCAATCTAAGGTGCTCTCTTTTTGGTTTGGTTTGTTAATTCTAGTTGGGGAGGTGATGGTCTGAGAGAAGTCATAAAGGTTAATATGTGAAGTGGGATGCTCAATATTGATGCACTTCCAGTCAATATTGACATCACCAAGTATTATAGTTTCCTGTGGGAAGGTTGCTGAGACCCAGCTAAGAATATCCTCCATGGAGTTTATGTTATTTCCAGGAGGTAGATAGATACATAATATATTTATGGATTTACTAGAATTTAGCTGAATCTTTGAAATAAGGACTTCTACATTATTGTCTTTAGGTGGATTATAGGATGAGGTGGTAACGTATTTTCTGTTTTTACTGTCATGCCTCAAGATATTATATCCTGGTGGGATAATTTCATTATCTTGAATGCGTGGCTTTAACCAAGTCTCTGTGAGGCATAGAATGTCAAAAGAGTATATATATATATATATATATATATATATATATATATATATATATATATATATATATATATATATATATATATATATATATATATATATATAACATAAAATGGAGACACGGAACTTTATTGTTGACACTTTGGATATTGATATGTGCTATCAAGAGTGAGTTGGGGAGTTTATTGGGGCTAAGTGTGATAGAGGGTTTTGAGGTAAGAAGGTCAGTAGGTAGAACTTTGGCTGGACTTGGGTTAGGATGGATGTCACCATTTTGTGAAAATTGCTTTCTTAGAATGTGCAATTTGTAATATAGATTACTTAGTAGAAACTGAGCTTTCTTGGTTGAGGGATTATAGTATTTGACTGTGGGACAGCTTGTGGAGCTTTACAAGTATGCAAGTGAGTGTGGATATTATATTTATGTTATTGTGGGAGGTAGTGAGGGTTTGTGTGGATGTTTGCTTAGTAGGGTAATGGAATTGGGGTTAAATAGGTGTTCAAAGGAGGTTAAGTAATAGGCAGAGGTTATAAGAGATACAAGTAAGGTAATGAGTAGTACTTTAGTTAGTGTTGATATAGTTGTGGTAGGCATGGTGGATACAGTTGGTTGAGGGGTGCTGTCTTGTGGTAGTGAGGAAAGGCTTAAGGAGATATAACACTAAGTAGTGAGAGCTGGGTTAGAATTAAGTAAAGAAAAGGGGTGTGGTATTATTTATTCAGGATGGTGGGTCTATCTGATTAGTTGGATGGAGAGGAGGGTGTGTCCAAGAAGTATGAGTCTAGGACCCCTAGGGTGGGTGGGAATTGGGGGTAGGGTAGGGGAGCGGAGTGAGCCCACAAGGCGAACGAAGCAGGATGAGCAAGCCAGCCAAGAGTGTGAAACACCAACTAAAATACCAATCAGTAAATCAGTGCAGTCATATACAGGGACAGTTCTTAGCAGGTAAGCTTTAGTTTAACAGGCCAAAATCAAACAGTGTTACATGGGAGAACAAAATAGTCACTTTGTTAAGACTAAACATCTGCTCACGTAATGCTCAAGGGATTATGCTATATTTGGATGGCAGAAAAAGGTGGGTTGTTACCCAGCTAGATATTTTGTAAGCTGTTTCTAAAATGTTATCTGAGAACCAGTGACCATGTTCGGTATTCCACTGCCATCTAGTGGCATATGCAGGTAACAGTAACTAAAGTAGCCAAACAAGGCTTATGAGAAAGATATAGAAGCCAAAAAAAATCAAGGGAGGTTAACGGCCTCATGGTATGTCCGCGAGTGTGCTGGCACTACTGATACTCAAGTAATATTCCCTTAATTTGAACAGCAAAAAAGTTAAATAATGACTGCAGGTTGCTACCTGCACTGAGAGGCTTTAGAGGGCCCGTCCGCTTGTCCAGGGAGTTATTGAAGTGGACAGGATAGTTCCAAGTTGGATAGGATTACAGATGGGGAGGACAGCCTGAGTATCAGTGCTTTATGTCCAAGCTGTAAAAAAAACAGAGGAGGAGAATGAGTTACAACTACTTGAATAGGGTGAAAAGAGGAGAGAAAGCTGCAGGGTCAAGCGGGGAAGAGGTGCTTGTTATAGGTAGAGACTAGGGGAGAACAACACTTATAAACAACTTAATTCCTGCATGCACAGAGTTATCATACATACGCCCGTCTAGCTGGAAGATATAGACAAAAAAGCTGAATTACTCTTCTAACAACCTATTATATTAAGCATGTAAAACAGCGCTACAGTGTTCTTTAATTCCTGTACTACAATAATGGTATGAAACAGTTTAGGTTCTCTGTTGTTCAGCAGTAAAACTACCCGTAACAGGCAGAAACAGCATTACTAACTCTATATCAACAGGACAGCAATGGTATTAGTTAGTTTATCAGCTGTGTGCAGTTCAAAGTACAACTTATATATTTTGCAGAGCTAGATGCATATTCACTAACATATCTTAGCACATAAGGAAACAGCAGTACATAGTAGTTCATGAAGGTCAGGACCTCCACTAAATAAGCATCCAAAGACTACAGATTACAAATAACAGTTAACTACATTACAGTTTGTGTAGCCAGTCTGGTTCTCTGAGTTAAGATAAGTTTATAACATATCTGCGCAACAAGCAAACACAGGAGGCAGCAAAAATACACTTATGAGCAAGCACACCACGTGGAGGTCCACAGACTTCCTAGGTAGGGAAATTGGGTTTTAAAAATGGCACCTTGAGTGCTGGCATATATTTAAAGAGTTTATATGGATACAAAGGGGTGGGAGAGAACATGACACGTGTTCTAGGGGTGGAGAAAACACTCCCCTTGCCTACTCGCAGGAGTAATATTCCATATAGCCAATGAGCCAGCCAGCCAAGAGTGTGAAACACCAATTAAAATACCAATCAGTAAATCAGTGCAGTCATATACAGGGACAGTTCTTAGCAGGTAAGCTTTAGTTTAACAGGCTGAAATCAAACAGTGTTATGTGGGAGAACAAAATAGTCACTTTGTTAAGTCTGCTCACGTAATGCTCAAGGGGTTATGCTATATTTGAATGGCAGAAAAAGTTACCCAGCTAGATATTTTGTAAGCTGTTTCTAAAAGGTTAGCTGAAAACCAGTGACTGTGTTCTGTATTCCACTGCCGTCTAGTGGCATATGCAGGTAACAGCAACTAAAATAGCTGAACAAGGCTTATGAGAAAGATATAGAAGCCAAAAAAAATGGAGGGAGGTTAATGGCCTCAGGGTATGTCCGTGAGTGTGCTGGCACTACTGATACTCAAGTAATATTCATTTGAACAGCAAAAAAGTTAAATAACAACTGCAGGTTGCCACCTACACTGAGAGGCTTTAGAGGGCCCGTCCACTTGCCCAGGGAGTTATGGAAGTGGACAGGATAGTTCCAAGTTGGATAGGATTACAGATGGGAAGGACAGCCTGAGTATCAGTGCTTTATGTCCAAGACTGAGAGGCTTAAGAGGGCCCATCCACTTATCCAGTGAGTTATGGAAGTGGACAGGATAGTTCCAAGTTGGATAGGATTACAGATGGGGAGGACAGCCTGAGTATCAGCGCTTTATGTCCAAGGAGCAAGCACACCACGTGGAGGTCCACGGACTTGCTAGGTAGGGAAATTGGGTTTTAGAAATACCTCTTCAAATCTATCAAGATTCAACCCTTTAACTTGAACCTGGGTGACTTTTAGTATTCAAACATAGACTGGAAAAACTACTCATTCCAAAACACAAATGCCCAGAGATTCCTTGATTTCGTCAATGCAAATGCCTTGAACCAGCTGGTCAGCACTCCCACAAGAGGTGATAATATCTTGGACTTTATATTACCCAGTATGAGTAACCACTGCAGCAACCCTAGAATGTCATCCTCCCTGGTAAGATCTGACAACAAAGCAGTCACATTCAAAGTCACCGTCTCCCCCGACCCCCCTCCCAAACTAGGTCAAACAAAAAAAATTCTACAAAGCTGTTTACAACCTCCTGAGTGAAGATATAAACAGCTTTCCAGCCACCTCCCCCTCCATAGGAACTGGCACATATGTCCAAATCTACACTAAAGTACTATACAAGCATTTATATAGCTCCATGGAATCAGGAATACAAGACAGTACAAAATCCTCCTCCTCATGGAAGAGTAAACCTGTCTGGTGGACATCTGCAGTAAATGGAAAAAATTGTGTCCAGGACCAAGAAGAAGCAGGTGCCTAATTGGAAGCAATCTCTCTTTAGCCTGAACGAGCAAATAAGAGCATTAGTGAAATCCTCCAAAACAAACTTTAAGTCCAAACTGGCCACATCTACTAAAGACAATCATCACATATGTCCACAATCTCAAAGGAAGCACTCAGATCTTCTCAGAATGTGTGGTCAAGGACACCAGATACACAAACACTGTAGATATAGCCAACCTGCTGGCAGACAGGTTCAGTGAACCTCTTACCTCTTGCCTCTTACTGTATGCAGTAAGCCCTTTAAGCAGCCACGGTTCCAGTACCTGCTGTTGCCTCTAGGTGGCGCCCTTCTCTTATAGATATTCCCCTCTGGAAGTAATTCCTCCCCAGAAAAGCCTCTTTATCTTACCCTCTGTTAGTCCCTCTATACCCTTCCACCTTTATCTACTTTCCCTGCTACCTCTAGCATCTACTCACTCCTAACTTCTGCCTTCTAACCTTCACTTATCCCTTGATTAACTCACCTGTACGATCTGCTCTTCTCTGATTGCTTTCACCTGAAACTGTTTGTTTCTGCCCCGCTTCGCTCCCTTCCCTACCCCCTTATCCCACACACCCCACGCACCCTCACCCTTATACCTCACTTACCACTCCCCCTTAGTAATCCCACCTATCCATAACACCATCCTTAATTGTACATCTCCTCCCATTAATTACTACCATTCCATTTCCTTTTCATCCCCCCCTCCTACCCCTAAGCTAATACTGTGGCTCTTCCCATCAACTCCCTCAAACTTACACTTTAATCCTAACCCAACCTTTTCTCTGACAGTTCCTTTTCTCCAATACTCACCATGTCTTTTGAAACCAACAAAACACCATCCTTGGCCCCTATAATAAAACAGAAACCAGCCAAGCTATTACCCCTGTTCATTTTTTCCCTAGCACTCACACTACCCTATCTCCTTACCTCTTATGAAATAAATTATAATTATGACCTTAATACCTCTTCCAAACAAACTGCCTCTAATTTAACAACCCCAAAGTTCACACATTCAAACATTACTTCTAACTCTTCCTACCTCTTAGCCAAATATCACAGACTATCCCATATTAAATCTAATAATCTCATGCTAAGAAAACTAAAATATTTAATGATGATTACCTGTAAGCCACACTTAAACTATAACCCCTCTACCCTGGTAGATGGCGATATACATCCTAACCCAGGACCCTCTACTATTTCCTCTGAAGATACACCTATTATCTCAAATTCCTCCCTTCTTTTACCAACCTGTAATGCTCATTCCTTACTCATAGGACACCTTAATATCAGAAGTGTTAACAACAAAGTCACCCATCTCCACTCTCTTCTTGAATATTACTCTTTCGACATCCTATGTTTAACAGAAACCTGGTTAAAACCCCTCACCAGGGATACAGAAATCATTCCACCAGGCTATAACATTATAAGACAAGACCGCATTACTCACAAAGGAGGGGGAGTTGCACTCATATTTAAGACTGATCTTAATTTATCCTTAGTACCCTATGCTCCCCCAGATAACACCAAATCTGAACTCCTTATATCAAAGCTACCACTGAACCCTAATAAAGCCATATATATTATTGGTACTTATCTACCTCCTGGAAATAACTCCATAGTTATAGAAAATCTCCTTAGCTGGGCATCATCCACCTTCCCACAAGAAACTGTAATACTTGGAGACTTCAACCTTGACTGGTCATCAGTTAATACTAATAACCCAGTCTCTCATATTAATCTCCATGGCTTTACTCAGACTATAAATACCTCCACCAGAATTAATAAACCTAACAACAAAGAAAGTATACTAGACTGGATTCTTGTTAATAAACCACAGCTACATTACCAAACCGGCACTTTGCCAGATGACATTAGTGACCACAACTTAACCTATATCATAAGAAAGAAGAATATTGCTACTAATGCCCCTACCATCCGAACCTCTCGTAGTACTAAAACGTTTAACCCCATCCTATTTAACAATGAACTAAATGCCTGTAACTGGATACCTCTACAAATTCTTCCTCTAGAAGAAGCAGTTCAATATTTTAACACCACATTCCTATCCATCCTAGATAATCATGCACCAAAAAGAACTATCAGAGTCAAAACTAAACCCGCCCCTGGCTATCTAAGGAAACAAGGCAAAAATGTTACTCAGAAACAAATCCTGGATAAAATGGAGAACTAGTAAATCTCCCTCTGATCAACAGACCTTCAGACACTTAAGAAATAGTACTAAAAAAGCTATTTTCTCGGACAAAAAAAACTACTATAGTAACCTCCAACAAGTTAATCATAACAATCCCCAAAGATTCTGGGCAACCTTGAATAGACTTCTTCACCCCGGACAAACTACCAACCCTCTCCCTCTGGATCCGAAAAAAATTCTTCCCATGAAACTGCCAATGCTTTCAACTCCTTCTTCACTAATATTATCAATTCTCTGGCCTCTCACCTTTCCTTTGACAATTCTAGCATCCCTGCTCAAGCAGCTTCTATTCAACCTACCTTCACTCTACAACCTATCTCTACCACCTTCATCCGAAATCGCACCCATAAACTTAAACCTTGTACCCCATCAGCTGATCAACTTCCATCTGAATACCTCCAAAAAGCAGCTAAGGTTATAGCCTATCCCATATCCATCCTTATCAATAGAACCATTAATGAAGGTACCATACCTGACATCTGGAAGATCTCACACATTATACCCCTACATAAAGGAGGTAACTCCAATGAATACTCTAATTACAGGCCTATAGCACTCTTATCTCCCTAGCAAAATCATGGAAAAATGTGTTCACTACCAACTAATGAACTACTTAACTAAAAATAACATTCTAACTCCCTGTCAACACGGCTTCAGGCCTTTTCACAGTACTACCACTGCTCTTCTTTCCTTTACTGACTTCATAAACACAAACCGCAATAATAACATTCTTTCTTCTGCACTCTTTATTGACCTGTCCAAAGCCTTTGACATGGTTAACCACCCCCTTCTCATAAAAATCCTTGAATCTCTTGCTTTAGAACCCAATGCTATCCTTTGGTTTACTTCCTATCTCACTAACAGGAAACAGGCAGTCCTCTGGGAAAACAAACTCTCCTCTCTCCTTCCAATTTCTCTTGGTGTCCCACAAGGCTCTATTCTTGGGCATCTCCTTTTCTCCCTTTTTATAAACGACCTACAAGCAGCTATTCCACAAGCTACATGCATACAATATGCTGATGACTCCACTCTTATTTGCTCTGCTAAAAACATTCCAGAGCTACAAACTATTACTCAAAATGTATTCCACACAGTAGAAGCATGGTTCTTAAAACGCTGCCTACTCTTAAATGCTAAAAAAACAAAACTCCTCCTCTTTAAACCTACTACTAGGTCCCCCACTTTAGATTTCTCCATCTCATCTATTGATGGCACCCTCATATCAGCTGACTCCACTACCAAACTGCTAGGAGTCATGATTGACAACAACCTTACCTATGATTGTCGCATCAATAATACCATTAAAACTGTAAACAGAAAACTGGGCTCCCTCTACAGAATTAGAACATTCTTAACCCCGGCAGCTAAAGCTACTCTTGCCCACTCTCACCTTATTTCAACTCTTCTCTATGCCTCACCAATTTACACTAATCTGAAGAAAAACAATCTCTCAAAATTGGCTAACACATATAATAGTATTGCTAGATTTGTAACTGGCAATCAATTTAGAACTCACCACTGCCTGAACCTTCAGCAACTTCACTGGCTAGAATTAGAAAATATGTTGCTTCTTTCCCAACTTTCCTTTGTCCAAAGAGCCCTCTATCAACCTAATAACACTCCTGTACTTTCCAAACTTCTGACCCCCTACTCTAACCTGAACTCACTTCGTTCCTCCAGTAAACTACTAGTAACTTTAACTAAATCCAACAACCTTGCTGGTGACTCCCTTTTCTCTAACGCCCTTGGTAAACACTGGAATCAACTTCCTACTGAACTTACTTCTATTCCAACTCCTATTCTGTTCAAACAAAAACTCAGAACTCACCTTAAAAATCAATGGTTATGTCCATGTTGTAACCCCGACTAGATCTCCCTATAATCCCCCTACTCCTCCCTCTCCTTCTTCCTTCTTTTCTTCTACTAGCTTTACTATCATCACTTTATAAGTGCTAGCTCTCTAATTTTCCTTCTCCTCCTTTAGGTGCATTTCTTTTTACTGAAAGTATATTTTTTACTGATCTACTCTCTCTTTTTATTCTGTTTATTTTCTCTTTCTCTCATACTCTCCTTATATATCCTTCCTATAAAATAATGTGAAATAAGTTTAATTTTTATTTTTTGTGTGAGAATGATGAATCCTATTATGTTATGTTAATATTAAATCCTGTTATGTCTTCCTGTATATTTGCATATTCCCACCTCCTTCTTTTTACCACACTCATTTTTTGTATATTATGTAACTGTGTTTATCTCTATGTGGAGCTTTTCTCCCCGGGCCTCTACTGAAAATGGAAATATATCCAGTTAGACTAGCCCGGTTAACAAATGTAAAATAAAATAAATAAAATAAATATTCTGATTATAGTACAAAACATAGTTGCCCCCAAATGTCCCCTCAATTTTCCATCCTTGTTGTACCTCAACCTGTTCACATCCCAAAGTGGGGGCAAATCTAAAGGCTGTACCATTTTTTACTTCCACCATAACTTCCTCGACCAGAATATTTCCTAGCCAAAAACATGTCCCTCACTTTCTGACTTTCCTGTTCAAAATCCACCTCCTTAGATGTCATCCTACTGCTGCAAATGAATTGTCCTTTGACAATGCTTCTTTTTTGTTTATAGGGATGTGAACTACTAAAATATAAATAAGAATTTGAGAAAGTATCCTTCCTGTATACTCTTGAGGTATACTGTTGTAGGGGTATATCCTTCTTAAAAGAAACATCTAAAAAGTTAATCTCCTCCCTAGAAATGTGATGAGTAAATTTTAAAAAATCAGTGGTCCAATTAAAAATTGTATAAATTCCATTAACTTGGCCTCCTCACCTTTCCAAAATATGCATATGTTATCCAGGTAGCGTTTATAATGTACCCAATATGATGCATATTCTGATTCGAACACAAATTTCTCTTCCCACATCATAAGAAGTACATTAGCATAAGTGGGGGCACAACATGCCCCCATAGCCACCCCTTGTATCTGCTTGAAAAATTCACCTCAAATAATATAAAATTTTGTTGCAAGACCAGATCCATGAGCTCAGTATATACCAAAAAGGTATTATGGTCCAAATTCCCATGTTTATTAATAGCATCTTGAAACCATTCAGAGCCAATAGAATAAGGAATAACATTGAAGAGGTCCTGAATGTCCAAGGTAACAAAAATAATAGAACCAGAATACATATTGCTGTTAATACTTCTTAAAAAGTCCCAAGAGTCCTTTAAGATTCCATTAGAGGCTACCCATATATTCTTTAATTTGGTATCTAAAAATTTAGCTAAGCGATAGGTTTTAGAACCATTTGCAGCTACTATTAGTCTCATTGGGGGATCTTCCACATTCTTATGTATCTTGGGTATCCCAAATATGGCAGGGATTCTGGGTTTTTCTTCACTAAGGTACTTATAAGTATCCTGATTTATTAAATTATCATCCAACATATCTTTTAAAGCAAAATCTATTTTGCGATAAACTACGTTAATTTCATTCCTTGATACCCTGATGTACCTGGTTGTGTCATTTAACATGCTCATCATTTTACTGGAGTATAGAATACTATCCTTAAGAACCACCCCACCTCCCTTATCAGGTTGCAGCACTCTAATATAACAATTTTCCTGTAATGATCTAAGAAGTTCCATTTATTCCTTAGTGAGATTTGATTTGCCTTTCCATCTTTCACTAAATTCACCTCTAATCTCCTTTTCTATCTGCCTTTCAAGATTTTTTAACTGGGGATGCATGGGTGGGTTAATGGTGCTAGGTCTTCTAACTTCAGTGTTACCTCTTGTATATGGTTGTCCCTGAAACAGGATTTCTAGATTTTTCTTCCTCAAAAAAATTCTCAAGTCAATCAAACTATCCACCATGATTCCCCTACTAGAAGGAATAAACTTTAAACCTTTTGAAAACAACATGAAGTACTGAATATTATTCTCTACACCACTATAATTGTAAATGGTAAAGTCCTGGAATGTGTGACTTGGTCCTTGAACTCCTATGTCCCCTAAATGTTCCGCAGAGTCATGTTCCCTTTCACCACTGCTTACCGTTTTTCATTTTCTGCCTCTTGGGGAACCCCTGGGAAAATACTGTACAGGTGATTTATGTCTCAATCTGTCCGATCTCCTAGTTTCCAGATAGTCCACCATCCCTTTCATGTGCTGGAGCAAAATGGGTTTTATTTGTTATCGAAATGGTACATATAGACAATAGGGGGGGACCTTGGGAGAATAGGATAGAGGTCAGAGAAGTATACTGGCAGTTACTGTTGGAAGCTAATAGACTCCCAAGTCTTAATGAGCATATATCCATTACCCCCATTTTAAAGATGAGGGCAGCTAAATTATAAGGTTTGTTATACAAACCTGATATATGTATTCTGTTCCATTCACTGTTTTATACCAAAAGGTTTTAAATATTAATATTTCGTATACATTTTCATGGACAAGCATATTAATAGGAATATGTTTTAACAAGTTTTTTGTTTGAAATTTATTTTACTGTCTTTTTGATTAATTTTTAAAGGAACATGTATGGATATTCCAAATGCATTAGTTTTTCATTTTATATTTTTTTCCTAACATTCTTCCCATTTCAAGTATTTAAGGTTATCTTATTTTATGTTTTTTTTTTCCTTTTTTAATTTGTTAGTATTTTAATGTGTTTACTAACTTTATTCAATTTTACATGAATGTCCATTATGGTTTTTAAGTGAAAGTTTCTATACACTTTGTTTATACTATAATATTATATTTTAAAGTAGGTGTATACAGGAATAAATGATATTAGATGACTTTATTTCAATTGTTTTTAACTAGTCATTGAATTAAATTATTAAATTGTTAAGTAATTAATGTGAGGAAGGGTTTATAAATAGGCAAGTTACAGCTTTAAGTATTTGATACATCTGATGAAGTCCATTGGATGAAAATGCCGTGGAGTTTGTGCGTTTATGTATTAAATAAATCAGCTGTTGCTTCCACTAAAAAGTTTTTTCGTTCATTTATTCTACTTCTACTGGTGCCTGTTTTTGTTTTGAAATTGGTTTCCTGGTTTTACTCAGGCACCTGAACTCTATATACAAAAAGGTTATGCAAAGCAACACATACATGTGCAGCCTGGTACACCTGCTTCTATCCCACACTAGGAATGTGGCACTCCCCACTTTTCATATGCCTCCACTCTGTGTTTGTTAATCTTCCAGCTTCTTGTCCTGCAAAGTGTTCGCCCTCTCTGCCTATGCATATTGCCTGCAGCAGCAGCTTCAGCCTGTAGCACACACATTTGTATGTAAAAGTTTGCAATGAAGCTGCATGTGATACAGCAAAAATGAGTATGCATATTCTGAAATGTTATTCAATGTAAAATGTAGAGAAAATGGGCTGCTCACTGTCCCCCGGATTCAGCAAGCAGCCGTGCAGGAATAAGTTATTTCTGCTTGGCAGGGACCATTCCTGTGCAGCATGACAGCGTGCCATGCATATGTATAAAGGCACACTGCCGTGCTGTAAAACAGACATGGTTCTGTGTATGAGCACAGGGGGTTTGTCTGAGAGCATAGCTCTCACAATACACATGCCTCCTGCACTCCAGAATTGCCTTTCGGCAATTTAAAATGAGCAAGTATGCTCATAACACCCCCAACCCATCAGGGTAAGAAATCTGGTCAAAGCCATAAGGGATGATCATCCCTATCAAGGCAAAAGTCTATAGAATAACACATGTAGCATAAGAACATAGTGAACACCTCCCAACCCATCAGAGTAAGGAATGTGGACAAAGCCAAAAGGGACAATCATCCCACAAAGCAGAAAGTTGATAGAATAAAAGGTTCAGCATTAGCAGGGATATTCTGAAGGGTACAAATAAAAAAACACAACAAATAATTTTTTTTTATAAATGTGATATAGTTTAAACATAGCTGCGTGAGTGTGCCCATTGCTTAGCTATGCTTAGTCCAGTTTAAACAGTACAAGAAGTTAAATAGCAAGAGATATCCAACTTAAACAGTACTGCAATAGTGTAGTGGTTAGAGTGTATGCTTTGCAAGCAGCTATTCCTGGTGCAATCCCTGCTGTAACCTATTCACATGTAAAAGCAGTACATAAACATGTTTTTATAATTAGCTATGAAATAGCATATATTTATTAACCAGAGTACTGTAGTAGGTCCAGATGTGAGGTGTCAGTGTAATAAAGTTGTGAAACCCCCATATAAACACAAGTGACCCATACAGTATAGTCACACATGAATAAATGTAATGAAAGCACATTGAGGGATGTCAGGGACAGTAAACAAATTTATAATATGTAATGAATGATGAATCAACCCCATACAGCAGATAGTCTATAAAATTAAAAATAAGCAATGCTAAGCATTGCTCAGCTCTGCTTAACAGGTGTAAGCATTGTGTAAATATGACTGCTAAGCAATGAGTAGCCCAGCTAAGTGGATTTGCCCACTGGTAAGCAATGCTGAACGTGCCTCTTTATGCACTGCCAACCTTAGCTAAGCAGGTTTGCCCATAGCTTAGCTTATCTCAGCATATTCAAAACAGTCCAATCATGGAAAAGTGCAGGAAATTGGCCATATTTAAACCCCGCAGGTGGGAATGCAGCTCATAACTGGTTGCAACTTCCCACTGTAGGCAGTATGGCAGGTGTTGGTGAGGACATGCACTTCCAGGCACAGCGCTGGGTCATACAGGAGTTCAAGGTCATGGTAGGACTCCTGGTAAATAACCATGATGAGAGACTGCTGCAGGACCAGTACCAGGGCTCCCAATATAAAGTTCAAGCCTGGGACCGTTTCACCCATGATCTCACCAGTGCCACTGGTATCCCTCGGACTGGTGAACAGGTCCAGCACCACTATGCTGACTTGAAGAGGAGAAAAAGGGAGCTCTTGGATGAGTGGGTCCAAGAAGCAAGGCAGAGGGGTGATGTCCCAGCAGTGTGTAAGTATTCATATCAATAACTGTTTACCAAACTCCAGCCTGTGTATGTGATGGATAGGTATGTCTAAATATTTCTCTATTCCCTTTGCAGCTGCAGCTGAGCATGCTATGAATCAGGAAACCCATGCCAGTAGGTTGCAAAAGCTGCATCGCGAGGCTGGTGAGTAATAATCATGCTTGTAGTAGTCATACCAAATAAATATAAATTAGTAGAAAGTTACATGGCAGTATAAAAACTGTGTATGGACTGTACTGAATAAACCAGACAATATAACAGTAATAGTCATATAGGTGATATTTCAATAAAACCGCAACTGCCTGGCAATAAAGTTCTAAATCCTGGACTGGTTGTGTTTACTCTGGCATTGCATGGCACTTAGTGTTGCAATCTCTGAATAGTAATGTGTTAACCACTATTACCTGCACTGTGTTAAATAAAATATATGTGTAGGAATGTCTGTATAAGACTTTTGTAAGTACAAGATCTGATTGTACAAACAAGAGAGACTTAGACATAAAACACTAAAGGAGCCCACAGCAGTTTCTAAATAGCTCACTCTATTGTTGTATTTTTAGCACACACAGGTATGGTTTGAATCCTGGGAGTAGTAGTAAGCCGTATGCATAATCATACCTCTCAACTGTACAGATTTTCGCATAATGTTAAGATAATTGGCTTATATTTTTGGCCTTCTCCTCTGTCTCCCTGGCAAATCATGGGGATGATCCCAGAATTGTAGTCACTAAATAATGACATACATTTGATTTTCAGACCAAAATCCTTCAGAAAATGTATATTAAAACAAATCCTGTTACTCTAGCAACTCTCCAAGTTTATAAGAGCAATATTCAAAATATGTCCCTGTTTGTACCCCCATGTTGTAATGATTTGTCTAGAGTGTGTGCATTAAGAGATTGAGAGGTATGTCATAATATTAACTAGCAATCTGGAAATATGTGTAGAAACAGTCAGGTAGTGTCAATAAACATTCCCCCCATAGGTCTTTCAGATAAGAAAACTGTAACTGCCTGTCAATAAAGTTTTAAATCCTGGACTGGTAGTGTTTACTCTGGTATTGTATGGCCTGACATGTAGCATTCACCAACATCTGATATCAGAATAGTACTGTTGTGTCAACCTCTTTTCTCACACTGTGCTACATAAAATATGTCTAGGAATGTCTGCATAAGACTGTTGTAATTACAAGGTCAGATTGTACAACCAAGAGAGACTTACAAAGAAAACACAGAAGAAACAGACAGCGGTGTCTAAATAGCTCACTCTGATGAAACAGAAAGTGCAGTATTTTTAGCAGACACAGCCATGGTTCGAATCCTGGGAGTGGTAGTAAGCTGTATGCATAATCATACCTCTCAACTGTACAGATTTTTCCCAGAATGTCCAGATATTTGGCTCATATTTGTGGCCTGTTCCTCTTTTCTCTTGGGAAATCAGTGAGATGATCTCAGGATTGTAGTCACCAAATACTGACATACATTTGAGTGTCAGACTTCAAATCCTTCAGAAAATGTATATTAAAACAAATCCTGTTACTCTAGCAACTGTCTTAAAGTTTATACGAGCAATATTCAAAATATATCCCTAGTTGTACACCCATGTTGTCAAGCTTTGTCCAGAAGTTGTGCATTAAGAGATTGAGAAATATATGCATAACTACAACTAGGAATCTGGGAATATGTGTAGAAACAGTCAGTTAGTGTTAACAAACATTCCTTCCACAGGTCTACCAGGTAAGAGAAGTAGAATTTAGCTATAAGACAGTTGAAGTATACACTGTGTACAAACAGATACACTAGACAATCTCTACGTACTGAAATGATGAAATTCAGTACGTCAAGACCGAATAGTGGAAAGTGCAGTTAACCGAAACTACACTATGCCGAATCCACAAATGTCGAATCCGCCACTATCGTGGTGTCGTGTTCGTGATGTGTGGTGCGGTTTGTTTATTAATCTGGGGTTTCAGGTAAGTGTTGTGTGTTTGAGGATAATGGGTAGGGATTTTAGTGTGTGTGAGTGTGTGCGGTGGTATTTTTTGTGCGTTTAGTGCAACCTCAGAGTTAGAATATATAAGTAGGGGGGGTGTGGGGAGTGCAGCCTCCCATGTGGGGAGTGCAGGGGAGCTTTCCCCCCTGCTTATAGGTAGGTTAAGTGTGTTTGTTGTTATGTTTGTTTCGTTAGGTAGGTGTATGTGTGTATGTGATTATGTCCTGGTTTGTGTGTGTGTGTGTGTGTGTGTGTGTGTGTGTGTGTGTGTGTGTGTGTGTGTGTGTGTGTGTGTGTGTGTGAATGGTCGCAATTGTAGTGTTCATGATTGTGGGTTTTCGTGTATGTGGTTTTCCAACTATTCAGTCTCGAAATACTGAAATTCGACATTTCAGTATTTTGAGATTGTATAGTGAATCCGTACAAACATACTACTGCCCAAACCAAGGCCATAGGGTATTGTAATAATACCTGTAGAGTAATGATGAGAGCAATAATCATTAAAGTTTTGAGTACTGCAAGGATATATAAGTTGTTAATTGACATCCTCCCCCCCACCATATCTGCAACAATAATCTAAACACACAAATCAATGGGTATGTTTACACCAAACCTACTGTGGGGACATATGTCCTATTGTTCAATAAATATTGAAATGTGTTTCTATTAATGTTCCATGTTGAAATACTATCATTGGTGGCCTGTTGCTATCAATATAACCTGCATGCTGTTGTAATGGCCACTGTGGTTCCATATACGCATGTGTTCTTTTTGCTATGCAACTGCTCCAAATCTGGTGTTTTGGGTTAATGGGAATATCTATGCATGCTGTTATAACTAATCCTGGATTGTGTTGACTATTACTAACCCACATATGTTCTAAAACTGCAACACCATAGCACATTTGGGAAGGCCGGTCCCAGCGGACCCACCTCTCCCACCTCATCTGGCCATGGCACCGGGCCCCAGTATGTCTGGGACACACCCAGGGACTTCCTTGTCCGCTGGTCCTTCCCAACCTTAGGGTGGAACCGCCTCAGGGGATGGGGCTTGTCACCCCCCCCGGGAGCGGGCATGGACTGGATACTTTTACCCAAAGTCAGGTCCAGGGATTGGTACATTGTGAGCTCTGAATGGAGTTTGGAGATCTGCTATGCCAGCTTGAGGACCGCATGGAGCAATTAGAGGGTCAGCCTGCCCCTCCTGCTCAGTCCCCAGCACAGCCACCTTTGTGGCCGTGAAGGTGCAGTGGTGACTGCCCATGGGTGGTGACCACAGTCCCACTGTTTCCATTTGGGGGTTCATGGGCTTCCAATTTCCAAACACCCCTCCCCGTCCAAGGTGTTTACCCCCCACATGTGTCAATAACCACCCCCTGTATGCTGTCTTGTCTGTCTTCCGACCCAACCTACCTCCCCAAATATACCTACTATCTTTCCCCAACATCCCACTCTCACCAGAAATAAAATGGCAATCTGTTCCCAAAAAAAAAAAAAAATCGCCCCATACATAACTGTCCATTTTGCACACGTGTCCACTGGACACACGTAATCTGGTCTAATTAGCTTCACAACACATTATTGTTGACCTCACTCCTCTCTCAGGGCTTTGAGTGTCCAAATATACCTCCAAATTCAGTATATATGCACAACTGTTGCTGTAAAAGAAATGGACAGCTATGGACTTTCCCTACACCTGTCGTGCACATCCGTAGCTACTTTCCCTATTGTCTTTCCCTCTTTGTGCCCCCTTTTTCACCAGTTTCCTATCACCCCTTTTTTTCTTTTCTTTTAAAGAAATTAGCATGGAGAAAAGCAGGAGTAAGCTCTTTTAAGCAGTAGTAAGCGGGATTAGTCTGAATGCAATATATATATATATATATATATATATATATATATATATATATATATATATATATATATATATATATATATATACATTTTCCCTACTGTTGAATGACTGTGCTGCATGATATGTTTGAGAAAACATCACGCATATCAACAGCTCATATGATTAAGTGATAACTTGCTCTGGCTATAGTGTCCAGTGTCCTGGGTTTGAGACTTTTTTTTTTTTAAACTTATTTTGTTGCTGGGCAGAACAAGGGCTGTTGGATACAGAGTGATTAAGGCATGTTTAAGCAGTTATAAGCAGGTTTGCGCAACAGTAAGAAATGCTAACTGCCGGTTAAATATGCTTACAAGCAGTTAGCCAGAAAAGTATTTAATCTGTGTAGGCATTGCTTAGCACCACACCAGCAGGCTTAATCCCGCTTACTACTGCTTAAAAGAACTTACTTCCACTTACCCCTGTGCTAATTTCTTTAAAAGAAATGAAAAAAGGGATGATAGGAAAGTGGTGAAAAAGGGGGCACAAAGAGAGAAAGACAAAAGGGAAAGTAGCTAGGGATGTGCACGATGGGTGTAGGGAAGGTCAATAGCTCTCCATTTCTTCTACAGCAACATCTATGCATATATACTGAATCTGGAGGTATATTTGGACATGCAAACCCATGAGACAGGGGTGAAGACATCAATAATCTGTTGTAAAGCCAATTAGACCAGATTACATGTGTCCAGTGGACACGAGTGGGAAATGAACATTTATGTACGGGGCAACATTTTTTTTGGGGGGACAGATTGCCCTTTTTTTTGAAGGTGTGAGTGGGATGTTGAGGAAGGATAGTAGGTATATTTGGGGAGGTAGGTTGGGTCGGAAGACAGACAAGACAGATAAGATAGCATACAGTGGAGGTATATGACACATGTGGGGGTAAACACCTTGGATGGGGAGGGGTCTCATAGGTTACTACTAGGCTAATTGCCACTGTGGGTCATTTTAAGCCTAGCTAATTACCCCATGTGAGAAACAAACCATGTACCTTGTGTCTGTAAGGTAAACACCTTTACTATTAGGCCAGCCTCCCACCCTGTCTGGAAATCGGAAGCCCGTGAGCCCCCAAATGGAAACAGTGGGACTGAGGTCCCCACCCATGGGTAGTCACCACTGCACCTTCACAGCCCTGAAGGTGCCTGTACCGTGGGCTGAGCAGGAGGGGCAATCTGACCCTCTAATTGCACCATGCAGCCATCAAACTGGTGTAGCAGATCTACAAACTCCCTTTGGAGCTCACTATGCACCATTCCCCAGACCTGAATTTGGGTGACAGTATACTGTCCACGCCCACTCCCAGGGGGGGAAGAGCCCCATCCCCTGAGGTGGTTCCACCCGACGGTGGTGGAGGACCAGTGGACAAGGAGATCCCAGGGTGGGTCCCAGACATGCTGGGGCCATGTACCACAGCCAGATGAGGTGGGTCTGCTGGGACCAGCATTCCCAAATGTGCTATGGTGTTGCAGTTTTAGAGCATATGTGGGTTAGTAATAGTCAACACAAATCAGGATTAGTTATAACAGCATGCATAGATATTCCCATCAACCCAAAACACCAGATTTGGAAAAGTTGCATAGCAGACATAACACATGCATATATGGAACCACAGTGGCCCTTACAACAGCATGCAGGTTACACTGATAGCAAGTGGCCACCAGTGATAGTGTTTCAACATGGAACATTAATAGAAACACATTTCAATATTTGTTGAACAATAGGACAAAAGTTCCAACAGTAGGTTTGGTATAAACATACCCATTGATTTGTGTGTTAGATTATTGTTGTAGATATGGTGGGGGAGAGAGACATGTCAATTAACAACTTATATATCCTTGCAGTATGAGGTCCACTGACCTTGTTTCCTGTTTATGTCTTCCAGGTACAATGTCCATGGAATGTCTCCCCTCATAACACCCCTTAATAATACGGTTCTTCATAGTCCATCATGCCATCATCTTCAGGCACAGGGCCCAGGATTTGCAGGAGAGGACCACCCCGTGGAAAGAGCTCATCCACAGAGTAAATTATGTTGGCCTGTTCAACCGCAATTTTGAGCAAGTGCGGCATCGCTGCACGGATATGATCTGCCATGCCTGTCAGCATGCCGCTGCAGTTAGGAGATACCAGCTAGCCACAGGTGGGGGTCATGCCACCCAGCCCCCACTGACACATGCTGAGGAGCTCCTTGCCAGACTTGGGGCACCTGCCCACCAGCCAAGCCAGCAAGCTGAAGACAGCATTGTGGAGGTGGGTGCCACCCACACAATGGACAAGGAACATGCAGGTAAGGCTACAGGGCACATTAGTAGACCACTGTTGCTGATCCATCTTCATCTGTAAAGTATCTACATGCATATGTCAGATAAGATAATCTGTTGCTGCAGTGTAGTAATGAACAAATGTGCATAATCTCTAGTATTGTGGGTTTGTGCTGTTGATGTGCTGAAATGCTGCTCCCACCCTGTACCAATGCCACAGGTGTGTCTACCTCTAGTAGTGTGGGTTTGTACTGTTGATGTGCTGAAATGCTGCTCCCACCCTGTACCAATGCCACAGGTGTAGCTACTGACCTTATGTCTCTCACACAACTATTTAGTTCCCTCTGGTAGACAACTGGAGCAGCAGCCTCTAACTGGTGAGTAAGGAGTTGTTTTGTTCAGATTTGCCAATACACTAGGCATGGCCATGCTATTTGCCATGCACACATTTAACACACCTACCCATAATTCATGCTGTACGTGTTCACTTATTGTTGCTGTTAACTGCACTGCATCACAGTGGTCACCATGGTGGCATATCTGAAGGGTATGTAAGAGTCCTGCAGTATATCTAACAACCTGTCAGGGCAAGATGTGTGGATAGAGATGAACATAATGGTGGGACAAATGGCCTACAGTAGGGACACGTCTGAAACATTACCCTTATACAGTGGCTACAACAGTGTATACACTACTATTACAATGGCAACGGTTCCTGATCTAAACCACGTCAAATCACAATACCACATTCCACACCTTTTACAACCTATAATGTGATCCTAACATGAGCAATTAATGTGTAATATGGAATCCTATGTTAGTACAACAAACATGGGGAATATATACCTTAACAAACACTGGAAGCCTATGTGTGCACACACTCGAAATAACATATTGTGGAAGCAGCTTATGAGGTACGGACAGCATTCACTCTTCTTGGGTGCACACCTTCCATCAAGTACAGGGCCTCAATGTCACACCAAGTAAATGTCTGTTGTCCAAGAAGTATGCCCATGACATCTGCCCACTCACTTGCAACAGAGGCAGCCATGGCTTGCACACATCTTACAAACCATAGAATGGATCCCATATCCAAATGTTAGCACTCAGGAGTGGGAAAAGTAACCTTACCTCACCATTGCATATACCATGACAAACAGTGCAGGCAGTCATGTATGTGTGTATGAAGTATGGGAAAACATTAATGTAGAAAATAAACAGATGCCCAAGATAGATGACAACACATGTTGCAAACTGGTCATGGAGGCTTCCCAGAAACATGCAGCAACATTGAGGCACTTGCATGAATGTCTAGTAAGTACTGCCTGTGCAGTACCTGTGTTGACAATCACCAGGAATCTGCATAAGTGTGGCCTATGGGTTAGGGTAATCAGACGAAATAGTTGTTCCACAGGAAACGTCATCCAGGGCTCTCTACAGGTAGCATATGCATAGCATCGTCTCCCAAAGGCATGTGTTGCAATGTGTAATTGTGTACTGAGACAAAGGCTGAAACCTACAGACAGTATTCATAAAGATACATGTGGTGCACAAGCAACACCTCACTCAACCTCAGGCCCACCATCCCCATTTTTACCTTGCTGATGCCAGTGTCCATCTTTAAGTTTGCTGTTCATTAGCAGGAGCTAGGCCAGTAGACATGGTGCTCTGAATTTGGAACACGGCAAAATAACAACTCATGTGTTTCCCATAGTTGTCAAGCATCTGCAATATGGCTGAGGATGGGAAGGGGTGTCATCCTGAAACACAACAGTGAACTGAAGCATACATACAAAGCTCGCTAGGAATGTCTGTATATGAACACAATCAAGGTCATGAATTGTGCCAGACATAAACCTGACTCCACAGCAATAGTGAAGGCACTGTGTGACCTCCAAGGGCTGTGCACATGAGCTGGCCTTGAAATCTGGCAGAGTTGGGGGACATTTGTAGGGCAGAATGACCAAATAATGGCAAGTGAAGATGGGCCATGCTAGTATACCCCTTCCAGGAACAGTGACTGCTGTAGTTCACTTAACAGGTGCTGCAACAAACCATTGTGTTAACGGTGTACACACTTATGCAACCCACATATTGTATGTATCTCATTCAGCATCTGCATGACTAAAATATTTGTTTGAGACTGCATTTGATTGCACAGGTCATATGTCACATATCAAGTGTGTGTAATGATAACATATGTAGTATTGTGGCCCCATCACATAGCATGGAAGAGGCTGGCATGCCAGCAAGGGTGTGTACACTCCTCATATCCACATTAAGCTTTGAAGATTGTCAGTGTAATCAGATTTTATTGCTCATACATGCACTGCTGATGATGAGATCTGCAAATCAGAGGTCAGAGATTAACTATTCACATCAGTCCTCATATCATCCCACTTATGTGTCAGACAAACACATAGGGGCTGTGAACAACAGACCAAACATAACTGCCACACATATACACATTCAACAATGGTGTGTAAACTCATGAGGTATGGTGCACAGTACATGGCAGTGTGCTGTACAGGTGCACAGCAATACTATGTACATGGGTGCAGTGTGTTCCAGGGGAAGGGGCATCCCCTACTAACACAACTCATGCATCACAGAGATGTATAATGTTGGTAACAAGGATTGAGTATAGCTGCAGTGCATGCTGTTGAGTGCCATATGTCATGCATGTTGACTGTTGGGTAATGAGAGGTCTGTGTAATATCTTTGTGCCACCTCACCCCTGTAAGTGTGTGTGTGTGTGTGTGTGTGTGTGTGTGTGTGTGTGTGTGTGTGTGTGTGTGTGTGTGTGTGTGTGTGTGTGTGTATTTGTGTGTATGTGTGTGAGTCCGTGTAGAGATAAGCAATAATGTACAGGTCTTAAATTACATTTTTTGTTTGCCCCTCACAGGTGATGAGGTGGGTCATGGTCCCTCCTGCAGGCAAACTGATGTTAGTGTCCATACAGACTCTGACAATGATGATAGGCATGGTGACGCTCAGGCAGGGTTGTCAGGGGCTGAAGTTGTGCCATCGGTTGACATCCCACTTTTATCCACCCCACACACAGTCACAATGCCCATACATACCCCATTACCATGGCTATAGATGAGGGACAGTTGGTGGGTAGTGGCATGGGACAGGACAGTGTGGGGACTATGGCAAGTGTGTCTGTACACAGCAGCCATAGCCAGATGACCGGCGAAGTACACACAAGCAGAAGTACAGGGGTGCTCATAGGAGGGCTGCTGGCCATCATGCCCCTGGCAGAAGTGCCATAGCAGGTGTCACCAGATGCATGTTTCAGGCCATCATGGAGGCACAGGCATGTATGGAACGTTACATCAGAGAGACTCTGAGGCTCCAGATGACTACTCATTCTGCTGTACTTGACAACATCTGTGATCTTGCAGGTGCCCATCATTATTTTGCAGAGGTCCTGGATAGACGGTTGTGTGAGATAGTGGGAATCCTTGACCATGTGGTGAGTGTGTTAAAGTATGTGGTGGGAGTAGGGCATCAGCCACTTGGATGTAGGTCAGCAACACCAACAGGTGGAGGTCTACGTGGATGTGCAACAACTCACAGCTGCTCCTGTAGTGGCTGTACCAGCACCACCACTGCAGGGAGGGGCATGCTGTCCACACCAGAAAACAGCAGGCTATGTGCACGTGGTCCTGGCTGGTCCCAACAGGAATGCGGATCCAGCAGACAATTGTCATCATCAGGGGTGAGTATTATGTCTGGGCATCTGCCTGGTTGTGCCCGTGGAACCCCTGGCAGGCACAGTTCCTATGTCCATGGCCAGACATGGTGAACTGTACACCCTGCCATATATGGTCTGCAGCTGTCCAACAAACTCCTGTATAGGGCAGCCACATGGCAGAAGTGTGTGCATGAATACACACACACATCACCAACACAGCTAGGGTACCTCCATACCTACACACACCACATCTGCACAGCCATTTGATAAGGAACCCCCTAACACACACACATGATGTCAACCAAACAGCTCAGTCTAGGCCTCTGGCAAACCCACAACACACCTTGTGCATATGATAATACCTGTGCCACATCCCTGTCATCCATACCATCGATACAGGGGCATGCTTATATGGTTCTGGTGTGCAGTGTAAATGTACAAAGGTTTAACAATGTAATGCTGTTTAACATGTTTTCAGCTGGAATGTTTAATGCTTACATGTCAGGGTGTGTAGCTGTCCAGCCATGATGCATTATAGCTGTTATTAACACTGACTGATTGTGGTCTCCATAATGTATTCTGTTTCGGTTTTAAATGTCTATGTATCAGCAGGATGATGGTCTGCTGTCCTTTCCTACAAGGGGTATGGCACTGTGGTGAAACATTGACAGTGTCATATCCTGGGTATAGCTGAACACAAGTAACAGGTCTGTATAACAATTACTGTGTGTGCCACATGGCTGATAGGTCTGTGGGGTGTATACAGGTGAGTGCATGGTGGCTGATGTCAGCAGCTCTTCTACAGTGGACAATGGTAAGTGTTCTGGATGGCACACACCAAATGTTTGTGAATAACGCACCCAAACACAGATGCTTTGGTGTTGATGCAATACTCAGAGAATACTGTACACATGGATGTACTTCATTTTGCAGTGAACTCATTTTGGCCTATGTAATTCCACGAAGACCAAATAGCCAAAACATAACATCAGCAAATAATTAGTCTACCAGTTTAATGTCATTGACGATGGTACTGGCAGGGTATATGTCCTCTTCCCCAATGTAGTGCAATCCTGGAGTTGCTAAACATAGGTGTGCTGGTGTGGGTGGCACAGCCCCCTACTTTGTAGGGTGTGGGGTGGCATAGAACCACATATAGTGTATTTAACAACTACTTAACCTGTTAACATAAACTGTACAGTATAACAGCACACTAAGCTGGGGGATATGAACAACAATAACCCCAATGTGGCTGGCTGTGCCCACAACAACCACACCCAACTATATATATATATACCAACTCCAGTATCGCTGTACAGCTGTACAGTGGGGAAGAAAGCATTTACGCATCTACTACTAGTTTTGATGGAATGAATTTCCACAAGATGATTGCTTTGAAATGTTACCTTTTGCCAGTTAGTTCTCGGACAAATGATCTCCTAGGACATACATTTTCTGCAAACTGAAGTAGATCCCTTCACATACACACACACTTACTTGGCAACAGTGCGAGTAGAACCCCTATCTAGGTACTTATTGCTACTAATGTGTTTGGCCTTAATTGCACACACCACAGAGCTTTTAGGATGAGGTGTGTCCGGAGTTTCCTATTAAGTGAAGAACATCACCAGGCCTTGTACAGTATGGTAATGAGGGATGTACTGGGTGTTAATGAACAATACATATTATGATATACTGTCATATACACATTGACAAACACATACAGTCAAAGACACATTTGACAGACCTGGGTTTAGCAGTGCTAACTACCTTGTCAGTGAGTCCATACTGCTACAGAGTTTTTGCACACAGCACATGCATCATTGGGATGGATAGTGTAATCAGTTACATGTATGGTTGATGGTGACAGCAGTCCTCATACAGTTGACCTTGGGACATGTACTAGGGGTACCATGGTATAAAGACAGTATACCCAGCACCCACACCCCACATTGTATATTGTACTCACTGAAACCCATGATACTGCTCTGACATACCTACAATCACACATTGACCAGGACTGCAATACAAACCCTTGTCTATCTAATCAGTGCTACTACAGGGATATGCATTTATTGCACGTCACAGGGACAGTAGGGTGAGGGTTTGTCATGGCTTTTCTAATGTCAGCAATATCACCATCCCTTATAATGTATAGCAAGGTTTATTGTATTTGGAGAATGTGGCCTCATAATGTTGTCTCCTACTAATATGCACACTCACACACAATTGCACACGCATACACACACACACACACACACACACACACACACACACACACACACACACACACACACACACACACACACACACACACACTCACATTTGCCAGGACTCAGAGGGTAACTCATTCCTATCTACCCATTTGTAGAACAGTGTTATCCTGGTACTGCAAGCTCCAGGTAGCCCATAGGGTGAATAGTGTAACAAGGTACATTTAATGTCAATTACAGCAGCAGTCATTTCTAAGTTTAGCAATGGGGGGTGTAGTGGGTGAGAAGGCCCTCAGAGTATTTTCAGCTACAAGTTTACAAACACACAGACACTGTTATTCTCAGTAATGCACATTGACACATTTGTCAGTACTGAGGTCCATAGATGCAGGTGTTCCTAGGTGTGTACCAGGCTAATGTCCATGGATAGATGAGAAGAGTAGGGCATGTGGGTACACTAGTATCATGCCACCTGACATTTGTCAGCAGGCCATCTATCAACTGATGCCACTTGAGTGATCTCCAGGGTGACAGTTAAATTCAACATCCAATCATCTGTTTTTCTCTTGCAGAGGGCTAGTGAGGTTCCCCAATTGACATGTATGCTACATATATTGCATAACATGGCTAGTGTCTGGGTTAGAGATCTGTACCAAAGCATGTTCTGTTGACTGTGGTAGTCTGGTTGAGGTATCCATGGCATGTGGTGCATACAGAGTGGGGTTTCCTAGCTGTGGCATTCATAACACAGCTGGGCAAACATGTCAGTGACAGTCAATCAGAGATTACCTGTAAGCAGCCAAGATGGATACCAGACATCTGCACATCTGTACAAAGGACAGACAAAAATTAGCTACCCAACAGGTTATGTAATAGGATGAATGTTTTGACAGACAGACGTCTGATACTGATAGGTATGCCATTACAACATGACAGCAGTCCTCAATGACATGTCCTAAACGCATAGTAGTCTACAGTTAATATCAACATATCAGATCAATACCCAGTAGGAGATACTTAAAAACATACAGCTCACACACCCAGAACACAATAGTTAGTACTCAGAGTCCAGCTTTGCATGCAGGGTTGTATGGTTCCAGTACTACAATCTGCAATCTACTCTTACTTGGAAAAGCACTGTTAAAAGTAGTAACGTAATGATGCAATACATGCAAGTGTGACTACATATAACCTGGGATACTACCCATGTATGAAACACATACAAAGAGAAAAGATTGTGGTACTAGCCATGCATACTCAGGTCTCCCATATAGTATACACACACCCCTTGCTACTGTAATGACAGCACATAGAAGCATGTTTGTACATGAGATTAAATACACTTATTAAAGATGTCATTCCCCTGCTATTTTATCAGACTGGAATGTGATTACTGGTTACCATGGATGAACTATTCCTAGCAGGTGTAAGCATTGCTTAAATGTAAACGCTAAGTACATTTTCACACTGATAAGCGAAGCCTACATGGTGTAAATGCCTATTTGTTTATCCGTACATTAGCATCATTTACTGTTGGGAAAATCCGTGCAAACATGCTTAAAGCTGCTCATAACTGCCTTAACCACTCTGTATCCAACAGTCCTTGTTCTGCCTAGTAACAAAATAAACAGCTCTTGCAGGTCTTGAATGCAGGAAGCTGTACACTATAGTCACAGTAGTTAACCACTAAGACATCTGAGCTTTGAAGATGTCTGTTGTTTTTCAAAGATATCATTCAGTACACATACTGAATAGTAGTGAACAACTGCTTTGACTACTACAATTCTTTAGTACTTGTAAGTGAAAATGGTGTTGAATCAGTCATGTTCTTATATGTAAATATACACATATCAGATTAATATGGTGGGACATATTTGTGAAGGTATATACAACACTCATGTTTACACATAAAAGGAAACAGATATATGTTTAAACACACACACACACACACACACACACACACACACACACACACACACACACACACACATATATATATATATATATATATATGCACACACACACACACACACACACACATATATACATATTCATACACACACATATATCTATCTATCTATCTATATCTATCTCTCTCTCTCTCTTTATATATATATATATATATATATATATATATATATATATATATTTATATATACAACATATGCCCGTGTCATGTAGTGGAGTCATACCTCAGCACCGTAACTCTCAACCTTTTAGTGCAAGAGAACGTGATCTATGATTGCTGTTATAAATGTAGAATGTTGCTACAGTGACAGGGGTTGTGTCAACATACATTTTGTGAAAGAAGACTCTTCTGAAACTGGCATGTACATCATCAGTTACTGACAGACATCATAAAATCATCATAGTGAAGTACCACACAAATCCCAGTAAAGATCCGATAGAATACAGAAACAATATGAGCAGTAAACATGGACAGTCTGAAACAATCTGGGCAGTCAGGAAGTATACACAGAACACCTTACTGCAAGAAATGTGCAACAAGCCTGACAAAGGGGATGTTTAAAGCCATGAAAATGGGAATATATCAGAAATACTGGACTAGATAAGCTCACACAGTTGATGCATTCACACCCTCCTGTATGTCCAAACACATATTAACTGGAAGAGCAGAGATCCCAAGCCACATACTTCACACTAGTTAGTGACATACATCTTCACACCAGCCCACTGCTTTGTCAGAAATACACAACACATATGGTGGCCAGGCAACAGTACATCTGACAAATATCTGGGCATAACATCACACTAGGGTAAATACACTGCACTGCTAGGCATGTCACCAAGCACTGTCTACTCTACAGGCAGACTGCCACAACAGTAACCCAATTTACCTATGGGGGAATACACATGTAACTGCAAATATAGCAGGCACTACAGGCATGTAACAGCATGGAGTAACAGCACCAGTGTGAAAGTGCATACCCACAACCAATCTCAACACAGTCACAGTCACATAATGGTAAGCCTAAGTAATAGTACAGCCTATGGTCTGTGTGAACAAAAGTCATCATCATGTTTGCCACTCACACACTAACCCTACATATACTGGCCCAATTCACAGTATAGTCTGATGTCTGACTGTGGTATGGGACATGTCTCAGTCTGGCCCTACAAACATGTTGACTGATAGGGTATCAGAAACTGGAGCAGCATGCACTGTCAGATAGAACAGGACCAAGAACACTGACATCTACCCCAGTCTGTACACAGGCCAAATAACATAATCACAATACACTGCTACATAATACAGACACTCTGTCAACAATCACTATAAGGACACAGACCTCACTACTGTACAGACTACCACAGAATATCCAGGTTTTGTCCTGAAATATTAGGCCTCCTATACATTACATGTCTGTCAGTCTGATATATCACTGGCTTGATATCAGGAATTATGTCAGTAAATAATGGTATACTGTACATATCCACCTCTTACTGCATGACATATGAACAAAGGGTGACAGACTTGGGGGACAGAGGCACAAACACATGGCCAATATTGACATATTTCAGTTATAAACTGAGAACATTGCTGGAGTAACAGGGTTTGTTGTGACATATCTCTTCTGAGGGATATGAAGTCAGTAACACAAATGAATGTTACCATTTCCTGAGTACAATCATCAGAGTATGCTACTGCATTTATGAAGACAGAAAAATGTGTGAGTAACACACCAAATTTCAGGCTCCAAACTTTGGCCAGTCTGCAGATAGTCCTACAGGTGAGAGTTTCCTCAACCATATAACGCTGTCATGCCATATTTTAAATCATGCAGAACAGCCATATCCACACAAACCCTGTTAAACCAACATTACTTCAAATGTAGAACAGCTTTGGCCTGTCTCCACAGTGTTTGTTATAAGAGGTATTTCCAACTACCCTCTGTGCTGCTGTTTGTCACACATCCACATGAAGTCCTGTTCACAGTGAGGGAGAAGGGCCAACACCCACTTGCACTGCTTACTTATAGGAGTGTGTTTCCATGCAATTGGCTATAGGAATGATATCACAGGTGTTCCACATGCAATTAGCAAGTGGAGGACTTCACTTCATGCACAGGCCATCAGCTGATCATGAGCATTACCTACCAAAGTCAAGCTAGTGCCTATGCAAAACAGATGAATTTTTCCACATCTACCAGAGAGGGGGAGAGAGAGAGAGAGAGAGAGAGAGAAAGAAAGGAAGAGGAAAGAACCAAGCATGTTTGTGTATGATCTGTGGGTAGAGAGAGGTCTCTGGGTATTCTAATGGCTGCCTATATATAAATGTATGGCTGTATATTGTCTTCAACAACGTCTACGGTATTTGACAACTGTTGGAGTTGTAATGTGACATTGGGACATATGGGTCCTCAATATGAAAATGTAGCTAAACCTACGCTGCAATGGATCCTGCTATTTACACAATCACACCAACACCCACACAGGATAATGATGACACACACACACACACACACACACACACACACTTATCAGTACTGAGTTTAAAACCTCTATCTAGCTATGTATTGGTACTCTAGTGCTATGCAGCTATCACAAGTGCCACAGCAGTTATAGTTTGGAGAGCTCTCCAATGGTATCTTTGAAGATGAGTGGCATCAGCTGCAGTGGTAAAAGAGGGGTTAGGGAAGTGCAGTAAGTGTGAATAACTACAAAAGCAGGTGTCAACAGAGACTTAGACACTGTCACACATTTTCACAGTTCTCAGCACCAGGATTAGAACTCCTAACTAACTAGTTTGTTACACTATGGTATTATGCAGTTATTACAAGCACCATGGCAGTTATCTGTTGGAGAGCTATCCAAAGGTATGTTTTAAGGAGAGTGACATCAGCTGCAGTACTAAAGTGGGGTGAGGGAAGGGCAATAAGTGTGAATGACCACAAAAGCAGGTGTCAACAAAGACTCACACACATTTTCACAGTTGTCAGGATTAGAACTCCTACCTAATTAGTTTCCTACACTATGGTAGTACACAGCTATCGCAAGTGCCACAACAGTTATATGATGTACAGCTGTCCAAAGGTATATTTGAAGGTGAGTGACATCAGCTGGAGTGCTAAAGGAGGGGTGAGGGAAATGCAGTAAGTGTGAATGACTACAAAAGCAAGTGTCAACAAAGACTCACACACTCAATTTCACAGTTGCCAGAACCAGGATTAGAACTCCTACCTAACTAGTTTGCTACACTATGGTATTATGCAGTCATTGCAAGCTCCATAGCAGTTATATGCTGGAGAGCTGTCCAACGGTATCTTTGAAGGTGAGTAACATTAGCTGCAGTGCTAAAGGAAGGGTGAGGAAAGTGCAGTAAGTACGAATGACCACAAAAGCAGGTGTCAACATAGACTCACACACAAACACACACACTTTCACAGTTCCCAGGACCAGGATCAGAACTTCTACCTAACTAGTTTGCTATACTATGGTATTACACAGTTATTGCAAGCACCATGGCACTTATAAATAGGAGAGCTATCCAAAGGTATCTTTGAAGGTGAGTGGCATCAGCTGCAGTGCTAAAGGAGGGGTGAGGGAAGTGCAGTAAGTGTGAATGATGACAAAAGCAGGCATTAACAAAGACTCACACACTCTCACATAAACACACACATTTTCTCAGTTGCCAGAACCAGGATTAGAATATCTACCTAACTAGCTTGCTACGCTATGGTATTACACAGTTATCACAAGTGCCATGGCAGTTATATAGTGGACAGCTCTCCAAAGGTATCTTTAAAGGTGAGTGGTATCAGCTGCAGTGCTAAAGGAGGGGTGAGGGAAGTTCAGTAAGCATGAATGACAACAATAAGCATGAATGACCACAAATGCAGGTGTCAACAAAGATTTGCACACTCTCAAACACAAACACACACATTTTCACAGTCGCCAGGGTGAGGATTAGAACTCCTACCAAACTAGTTTGCTACACTATGGTATCATGCAGTTATTGTAAGTGCTACTGAGCTTATAGGGCTGAGACTTGGCCAAAGGGTTATTTCAATCTGACTGACATCAGCAGGAGTGCTAACATGGGCAATGGGAAGTACAGTGTGTGTGAATGGGCCATAAATCATTCCTCTGGAAATACACACACACACACACACACACACACACACACACACACACACACACACACACACACACACACACACACACTCAGTCACACACAACTTTACATTTGACAGGACTGAGTATACAAGTGCTACATGAATACTGGTTTTTATTATTGTGTTACATAGTTATCACAAGCACCACAGATACTATAGGGCTGAGGGCTACCAGAAGGAATGCCTATAGTGATTGACATCAGCACATCATGTGATATCAGAAAATTGGATGTGTAGTGGGTGGGACAGGCCTTATAATGGAATTGAATCTGTCACTGTCTGTCTCTCTCTTCCCCACATCTCTCTGTGTGTATGTTTGACATATTATAGTGTGTTGGCCTTGGATATGTGTGGGTATTCCTATACAATGTGTGTGTGAAGCATAAATGGTGAACAATTTGGTGTGTGCACAGACATCTGTAAATGACAGATATGTATAGTCCACTGTGTTTTCAGACATGGGCTTCATTTCTCTAAGTGTAGGAGCATGCCCAGTATGACCTTCTGTATTGAGTGTCTGAATCCATTCCAGGTAGGGTTGTTCTTCAGTCCAGCATTTGGTGTTCTCAACCTACAGATAGCAGCCTGTTCCTGCAGGATATCTGTAGACAGGTTGACAGTAAGGAGTCACAATGGGCGACATATATGGGGATACTGCAACTATTGCTGTCTGTGCTGTTTGTGTTACATGGTTGGTGTTAGCAGAAATATTTAGACATATGTACTGTTTTACACTGTGATCTATTATGTCATTGACTACTGACAAATATAATTATTTGCCCACAGTTATTTACTGGGAAATAAGATGACTGAAGCTGAGTCCAGTATTGTGGTCTGCAGCCTACACCTTCATACACACTTCTGCCATTTTGGAGGGGTAGCTACAGACACTTGCTGATGGGTCTGTGCAAATGGTCCAGCACCTTGGTAGTATGGTGGCTGAGGATCCACTTGTTGTACATATATCAACTTAACAGAATGACCCTATCCTGCTGTGGTCGTACATCTCAGCTGCACAGATTCACACAGGTTATCCAGAGGCAGGGATCATATATCTGGCCAGTTCCCCTTCACATTGTGGTTTATGAGCAGGTTTGTAGCCACCCATTACTGGGTTTGCAGGCAGGGGTAGTATGGGCACACATCAGAGTTCCAGACTTCGCACACTCCATGATGTCCATGCATCTACACCCCCCAATCTGTTATTTGATCCTCATTCTAACATTATGCGAGCAATATCTGGAAAGTATCCCTATAGTTGGCCCTTCATTCCAGCAGTATTTATGGACTGGCCCCCAAGTTCATGCAGTAAGACATGGGGGGCATGCTACTGGGATTTGTCAATATGGCCTTGCATTTGTGTTCTGTTGACTGTGTTAGTTTGTTATTTTGGACCCCATGAGATACCATACATTGGCAGTATGGGTGAGGCACAGGCCTTTGACAGAGGACTGTAGGCAATTTGGTACTGATGCAGGCCATCTGTAGCAGGCCAGTGCATTCTGTCACTCCTACATTCTCAGGCTGCAAGCCAGTGGATTCCCCTGGGGTGACAGGGTAAGTGTGCAAGGTATTAATGACAATAGTTCCTGTACATATTGACCCATTGGTCCGGATGCATGCAGAGTGCTGCTTACAGCTAGGGACACACCTGCATAGGACACCTCTTCAGCATGCTGCATTCTGTGGGTATTCCTATAAAGAAGTGGTGTCATACTGTACTCATTCGTAACAGCAAGGATGTGACCTGTGATAAACCTGTGGCTGATGGTGGGGTGAGCTGAGTGCATGTGTGATATGGAAGCTACTTGCAGCTGAGTCACAGATATACCTGGCACATTCCCCTTATGCTGCCTTGTGCAGGGACATAGGCAGTCTGTCATTACTTCATAACTGTGCCTTTTGTGGTCTGCCAGTGATTGTCCAGACTACATCACTATTCCATACTACAAATACAACTAATGTGCTGCTAACCTGTATGCACATTTCCAAAGTTGTGTGCAGTTAACAGTTGCATTTTATGCACTCTGTCTAGGGTACTTCCACCTGTGTACTGTGTGCATGTATTGGCCCACATTCATGGCATTTCCATCTTTCAGACAGTGACAGATATTGACATCTGGACAGCGAGTATGGACAACTGCTGACAGGGGTATTGCTGAGAAGTATTGTGGTTGGTACTGCAGTTGTCAGAACATGGCCCTGCCATCCACAGCATTGCCCATAGGCCACTGAGACACAGCCTTCCATGCCTACATGCTGACCACTTCCACACAATATTGCACACATGACAACCTAACACATGGACCCTTCCATATTGTACACATGCAACAATCTATCCTGTAGATTGGGCCAGCTCGGGTAATTTGTGCTCCACTGTTATTACACCTCACATTTAAATGTTACTGAATTCTACATGGGATTGTTGGTGGGGGGGGGGCACACCTGATGACTTTAAACATTTGCTATGTCTGTACTGGTATTTCAGGTACTCTGTTGGCTTCCATTTCATTTTGTATTCTGACCTATCATGCAGACTGGAGGCATATCAGTAGTGTACAGATCTTAGGTTTTATTGACCTACATTTCAGTTTCAGACTTCTTACCCTTCAGAACTGACACACAACTGCCAGACCTGTTGTAGTCTGTCTGTCTGTCTAAGTCTGGGGGGGGGGGCTGTTAACCATTGCCATCAATTGGAGGCCTTAGACCAGCTTTTCTTTATGGTCATCTACACCTGTCCTGCTGGCTGAGGTTGGTGGTGGGTATGTGAGCCGCACTGACAAGCATGTGTGTGTTCTATGGACATACATTTGAGCCACCACATGTACTGCAGTGGGATTTGTCACCTTGTCAAGTACTGCCTAGTATGTTGACAGCAGTATCTGTTATGGATTTCATGCTACCCATATAGGTGTATATTATCTGCTGTCATCCCATTCAGCCACCCGATTCCCTTACATGCTCATGTCCATACCATAGATACAACTATCAGAACATACTACTCCATTCAGCAATTGATAGGAAGACTGACTTGAATGTGCTATGCATTGTCTCTTTGCCAAGGCCTGGGCATACTGGGAACGCCTCCTTCTGCCTACATGGTCAGGCTCAGATAGTTCCTCCTCCGAGTCCCTCTGTGCCTGTGATGGCCTTGGCAATGGTGGGGGGAGGCTGTGTGGCCTTGCCTCATGTTGTTCCTGATGCAGCTGTTTCCACAGGATTGTATTGTGTAGCATGGCAAATACTATGAACATTTGTGTACATGTAGCTGGAGAGTACTGCAGGGCTCCACTGGATATGTCCAGGCAGTGGAACCATGACTTGAACATCCCAAACACACGCTCTATTATGATTCTGGTTTGTGTGTGTACTTCATTATGGAGTTCTTGTTCAGGTGTGTGTGCATTTCTGAGGGGTGTCATCAGCCGTGGCTGTAGTGCATAACCAGCATCCCCCATTAGGTGGCCATATGGGATGTCACCACTGGCAAATGACTGGTACAGCTATGTTATATAGAAACACAAATTTAATGAGTAAAGCTTTTGGGTTATCCACCCTTCATCAGTACTGATGAAGGGTGGATAACCCGAAAGCTTTACTCATTAAATTTTTAGTGTTTTTAATGATTTGTGTGTGTTTCTAACAGCTATGTCATATGCCAGATGTGGGAGTCGTGATAGCTTCCAGGGCTGCCAGCACACACATTCAAGATATTGCCTTGGGCATCACACACAACTTGGCAGTTGAGGGAGGGGAAGTCCTTGGGGTTTATGTAGACCTTACCCCAGTCACTGGGTGGTGCTTTAATGTGTATGTGTGTGGAGTCTATAGCACCCACTACCTCAGGGTATTCTGCTATTTGCTGGAAGAGATGCATATTGCTGTTCAATGGCTCATGGGTGTTGAGGAAATAAATGTGCTCACAGGCATGTGCTGATATGGCATCCAGGAACTGGTGGAGTACCCTGGATACTGATGCTTGTGTGATCCCCATGATATCCCCAGTTGGCCTTTGGAAGGTACCTGTGGCTAGTATTCTTAAGCCTACACATACCTTGGTATCCACTGGAATGGGTTCCCCTCTGTTGGTTCTGTGTGTGAGGCGTGGCCGACACAGCTCAACAATTTGCTGTAGGATGTCCCTGTACGCCCTATAGCACTCCGCTATCTCCAATTCATGTAGCCCCTGGTAGGTTATCCTGGGTCTGTACACTCTTCTCCTTCTCCTCACTGTGGGTTGGTCATCAGCATTCACATCCTCACCACCCTCAGCCTCTTGCACATATTGATGTATGAGATCAACAGCAGCTCCTAACATTCTATTAGTTTTGTCAGGTAAAATTTCTCCATCTGTGTACACCAGTGATGTAGAGTTTGTGGGAAAAAACAGACTGGAAGGTGTTTGTATAGTTTATTGTAGTGTGCTAGGCTGTTCTATATGTAATTGGCTGATTCTGATACATTTCACCTGCCAGCTATGCTAGTTCACCTTGATTGCCTTCCTACTGCTGTTTTCCCTTCCCATTGCCTTTCCATTTAAACCCCAAGTGCAGCACTCATACCCAGTGCTCAGATGTGTAAAGAGCTGCAATTTCCTGTTTTTTGTTTTTTTTTTCAGTTTAAAACCCGGTGCATAGCACGCACACCTGTTTAGGCAATGTAAATACTGCTAGGCAGCCTCAGACACACCCCCTTCCTTAGCTGTGCTTATCTAAGGGCAAACATGGGCCACAGAGCTCCAATAATCTTACAGCATGCATGACACTCCCCGTTATGAGGTCATCTACCTCTTATACCTATACCATGGTGTTGCTGCATTTACACGGTTGGGTGCAAGCTGACACTGAAAGGAAATCTGTGATTCAGTATCAGTCCCCTCATTTGCATAAAACAGAATCCTAATTCATAGTTACCACACTCACACTGAGCCTTCCCCCTTAGCGACCACTATTTGCTGGTATTGCTGTCTTATGCATACCATTGACTATCATAGCAAAATGCTGGTTTGGGTTTAAAAGCTTATTTCCAACTTTTTTTCTTATTTTCGGGCCGATCCCATTTGCGCACCATTGCCCTACACTTAAATGGCCGAAATCAGCCAAAAAAAATAAAAGTTATTTTTTATAATTTTGCAATTACTTATCATGCCAATGACCATATATTTGGCCATTGGCATGCTTACTACATTGAATACATGCTTTCTTTTGAGCTGTCATGTCTCCATTTTGTAATTTCCAGAAATGTATTCGGTTAGTAACTAAATACACTTTTGCAGGTTACACTATTCCTGCACAGACGCCTGCCTGCTTCCTGGATTGCTAATTCACCTTGTATGCATGGTTTTCACCTGCAAATGGGGTAATTAGCATATAGCAGTGGTGTCCGTGCAGGAATAGTGTAGGAGCGCTAGTGCACGTCCCAGGAGCTCGTTCCTGGATCACTCGTTGGCCATATTGCATGCAGCAGCTCTTGCACTCTTCCTGCACTCTGTGCAGTGCTTGCTGAATCCAGGGGTGTATTTCAATATTATTTTATGCATACTAGTCTTTGCCATCCATATATGCTTTTTCCATTTTGCAAGTGACAAAGAATGTGCAAAGAACTAAGTTTTATGAATCAAGTGGATGTACTGGATGGAGGAGCAGCTCGGGGCGAGAGGTATATTTTATACATTTTCACATTATTTTACTTAGAATACATCTAATCTTTGTTAGAGGACTGGGTTGGTTTGCATTGTCATGCATACTACTACTAATGCAAGACTACCCAGCATGCATCTGTAAGGTAAATTCAATAGTCATACAGCACCTGTGATTACAAGCATGTAGTTCATAAAAGACTATTCACGTATGAGTTAGGAGAAGGCCATGTTTTCTAAAGGTAATGTTGCGAATTGTATGTCATAACTTAGATGACAGTCAGTTATATGTAATTATCACAGTGCTTCTGATTGTGGTGTTTCACATAACTATTACTAGTACTCTGGCTGCTGCTTGTGTAGTAGATGTTGATATATTTCAATACTGAATGGGTGTCTGATGTCTAAGTCTTCAGTGTTATTTGTGAAGTATGTCTGGTATATATACAAGTTCAACAGGGTATCACTTCTGCCTGCAAGACTGTTGATGCTTTGGTTATAGCATACCATTTAATTCTTCACCTATATCTGCCTGTTGCATAATCACTTATCAGTATTGCACTGTTTTGCAGTGGTATGCATTGTGATTACTAAAAAATATATATAATGTATTAATACGTTAATAGATCGTACTGTTTCTAACACATAACCTATGGCTTTATATGACACATGCTGTCGCTGTTTCTATGATTGTCCATTATTTCTAGTGTTTTGTGTTACATTCCAAAGATTTCATGTTGCTGTGTCAGCCAATGACATGCTGCATTGATCATCTCATTTGCAAATAGCTTTTATATTTCCCACAGAATTGCCATCTCAACTATATCTTTATTGTACAAATATGTTAATTTATGACTGTTCACATGACTCATTACTTGCACAAACATCCGGGTTACAATTGTGTGTAATTTCGCATATTCACATATGGACATAAATGTGCAAGCTACACAGACAAGACAGGAAACATGGAAATAGTAATATTTTTGGAGACAGTCTGTTTGCCAGTGTAATGAGGCATACTTCAAATCTTACCCACTATAGGTGACAGTAGCTTTGTTATGTTGTAGGTTTCACAGTGGTTTAACAGTATGGCAGCTGTTTTGCAATGAAGCTGCATGACAGTGCTGCATGATACAGTTTCGTGACATGCTTGTCTTCATATGTCATGATATCTATGTGTGCGGGCTGTGCACGTTTGTCATTGTATAATGATAGCTGGTAAACAATTGTTCAGATAATAGCAAAATTTCCACAGATAAGCTATTTTATGCATGCCATGGCATGGTCTGGAGTAACTTGCAGGCATCCTGTGATGGATATAATGGCCCTGACATGGGCCACCATTGAAATAATTGAAATCATCCATAACTATAGATAATATGACATAGAGAATGTGTAGTGTGCTTGAATATCCATCCACTAGCTGCACGTGTTTTTATTATACTCCTTATTCATAATCCTTTTAGGCCATATCATCTGAGAATGTGGTTTTAATGACACCTCAGGGCTCGGTCCTTGGCCCCCTATTGTTTGGCATCTACTTTTCAGAAGTACAGGCCAACATGGGAGGACTTTGGCTGACAAAGTTTGCAGACAACTGCAAACTGAGCGCCATAGTGGAAAGTGCATCGGACACGGATATCCTTCAGAAGGGACTCACAGAAACAGATAGCTAGTGCCAGAGCCATGGCCTGAAGTTAAATGCCAAAAAATGTATAGTCATACCCTTCGGGAAAAACAAGGTAACCCCAAGCTACCATATAGGTGGCAATCCACTAAGCACAGAAGAGGTTATCAGGGACCTGGGGACCCAGGTTGACAGTGGCCTTTCTTTTGACACTCACGTTGCTAAAGTGGTTAGAAAGACCTTCTACATTGCCCACCTGATCATGAAGGGATTCACATCCAGATCTAGTGAGGTCATTGTTCCCCTGTACTCTTCACTTATCAGACCAATGATCGAGTACAATGCCCCATTCGGGATGTATCTCACCTGACATCTGCAGCAATTGGAGAGACCCCAAAAGTTCCTCACCAAAAGGATAAAGGGACTCCAAAATCTGTCATATGCTGCCAGATTGAAGAAACTCCAGCTCTATTCAGTTGCATACTGTCTGCTCAGAGGTGACATGTGCCTGACATACAAGGCCATGTCCAACCCAGATTAATGGACATGCTCCACCTCAAAAAATCCAAATCCACCAAAACCACTAGAGCAAGTGACTTAAACCTTAGCACGGATATAAATAGGATGTGCTGGAGGGATAGATTTATCACTCAGAGACTCCCTATGCTGTGGAATAAAATCTCGGTCCATGTGAGGCAGAGCACCTCGCTGGCTCTGTTCAAGAGAAATCTTGACCTGTGGATGGGAGATCGTAGGTTTACCCCAGGAATCATCTCTGTGTCACTGCTGGACAGAGGCACAACAAACTAATGGGCACAGTATTTTTTCATATAAGGGGTGGCGTAAGCCACAGAAATTTGGGCTAGGCTTATAAATGCCTTAGGGCAGATAGCCTAGTATAAACCTATGAACCTATGAACCTATGAACCTCTAATGTATGGTGATATGCTATTCTTCTCATATGCAGAGGTCATGTTGAAGGCATAGTAGTTGATGCCTGTTAAGTGTTTTTTGTGCACATTAGTTTGTGTTCCATGGCAGCCATGTTTTACACAGGAATGTGTGGCCTGATAGACATATTATTTTCATTGTTACAGTTTGGATTCATGACATGTAATGTATATGGTGGTAGACTTGACTATGGGCGCATCTTATTGTAATGTGTCATGCTGAATGTTTTCTGACTGTACTTCGTGTCACAATGGGTATGTTATGTTCTCACATAATTGCAGGTATGCATATTATGTACTTTCTTTCTTCTCATGTAATTCGCCTTGACAGAACATGGGACCCATGGATGTTCTCCCATCAGATGCCAGAGAACAGTGCATGCCAGACCACTACCCAAGTCCTCGGATGACAATGATGACCATGCTCAAGATGATGATGATGATGATGATGACAAGGAAAAACCTGAACCTGCACATGACATTATCCCTGCTGCACCCCAGTGGAGAAGCTGCCCTCCACCACTAGCAGATCCAGGGGGTGATGAGTGATGTCTTTTGGACACAGATGAGGGACCTGATGGGGGAAATCCTTCCAGGATATGACACTGGCTACTATGCATAACTCATTCAGGGAAATAGTTCAAGAGATTATTCGTGATGTTCATCCCCATCAGGATGGGCCCTTGTCTGTGTGATCCACTTGTGTACTGCTGCCACTATGGTGCCTGCCATATCAGCAGTTTGACTGTATAGGCACACTTTTGCATGCATAGCATATTGTTGCTATGCCTATGTGATACACAACCAACTGTACTCTGCAGATGTCTTGTAACATTTTGCATTATGTTGCAATTGGTGCATGATACACATTGCCACATTAGACATACATCTGCTGATGATGTTCATGAACTTCTGCACTTCATACGTACAATCCTCCAAGTGGGCAGCAGCCATGGTAATCAATGTGCGTGTGTGTGTGTGTGTGTGTGTGTGTGTGTGTGTGTGTGTGTGTGTGTGTGTGTGTATGAGTGTGTGTCTGAGTGGACTTCTATTCATGCAGTGCAGCATATTGTTACTATGGCCAATGCAGTGTGGCCCTGTATGTCACAATTATACATTTTGCAGTTAACATGTTGCTACAAATGCAAGAGTTCCGCATACATGTGTGAGATTGACAGTAACTCGCAAACAACATTTTACCCATATTTCACAAATTACACAGTGAGATGGGTATGATTTGTGGGTTGCTGTGTCATGTCTGTTCAACAGCAAAACATGTCCTTGCCCCTGTGCTTTGTATAACACTTGTCCTGCCGTCACACTGGCATATTGGCTTTGTGTGACATGTATTGGCAATGATGGTGCCATGTTATATCATATAATTGTGTCTGCTATATATGGGGAGTCTACCTTAATAGTATGTATAGATTGCAACTGTACCATTCATGTATACACTGTGGTATTGCTGATTTATATACCAACAATAAAGTGTGTCTTCTTTGGCTAATGTTACATTTCCACATGCATTGTTTATTCACATACATGCCCATATTTTGGCACATGGTATACATATACACTGAATTATGTACATGTCTCTCCACATATTATGATCAAAAGAAAAACCCCATTGTACCTTAGGACTGTGAACAATCATTGAATCCATGTTCTTGTCTACTGTTGCTCACAAGATTGTCCTTTCCTCAGTCGTACCCATGGTCAGTAATACATAGTGTTGGAAAGGAGCTTATTTAAATATAAAATGCTCCAACTTGACAATGGCATCCTGGCAGAGAGCATCAGGAGACAACATGTCTCAAAAGGGCTACACCTGTGGAAATTCCCACAGGGTGTTGAGCCCAATTCATCCTTTCACTTGGAGTTGATGGATTTATTTGATCGAACGGGTTTACCCTGTCTATTAATCAAGGACAGTGAGAGGTGAATGGCCAAGTTTAAGGACACCATTTTGAAAATTACGGATTCTATTATGGATGATTTGGATTTTCCAAGACAGCGGGACCATTTCAATAATGTTTTTGGTTTGGTGGAAAACAAATTAATCCATTCTAAGGCCAGGAAAGATCATAAATTCATCTGTGATGAAACTGACTATAAGAATCGCACTGTCTACCCTGATCCTTCTGGTGGGCCTTGTATGGACACTCTAGAGGCCTTATCCAGTAATCTTAATGTTGTTAATGAGGCAAATTGGAGGCAGGATGTTGACTCTCCTTCTGGGGATTTTTCCCTGAGTCTTTCGGCGAGACTTTTGGACAAGGGGAAGACACAAATTCAACACCACACAGGGTGCTCCAATTCTCATAAAAAAAGAAAGAAATTTTACAAGAACACACAAACAACTCATTAGTGTTATTCGAAGTTGACAATTTGGATTGTACTGGCTTTGAAACATCGAGTCAGGATTCAGGTGCTGTTTCTGTTACATCATTTTTGATTACACAATATACAACTCTACTAAGTTACCTGTGGGCCCTGAGCATCACATAGTTTTTTCAAAAAGGTTCAATGTCATCCCAGCCAGCAAAGCTTCCATAGAAGACACAGTATTATATTTAAAATTTTTCACGAGGAAGCTCAACTTAGGCTTAATTATGGATGACCATACATCCTTTAACAGTGGTGTGGCTGGCCCCAGGAGAAAGAGTGTGGCAAATCCCCGTCTTCATTTTGCCCTTACCATTTTTGAAAAGATGTGTGAGAGAGACATTCAGGAGGTTTTGAATAGCAATCAAAAGAAAAAAAAAATTCAACATGACTCCCAGTAAAAGGGCTTTTTTAAATGGTTTAATCAAGGACAACAGTATTAGATTCATGAAACCCAGCAAAGGGGGAGGAATTGTTATAATGGACACCCATGATTATTCTAGGATCTGTACAGATTATTGAATGACACAAATGTGCATATGGTGGTGTCAGTTAACGAATTGCCCCCAAGCCATTAAGATTGCTTTGGATGAACTGTTGTTATTTGAACACATCACTCAGAGTTTGTATGTTTATTTAAGGGTAGATCACCCTGTTATTCCTAAGATCTTTGGAATTCCAAAGGTTCAGTCCTCTATGGCGGATACACAATTATATCCAATCATCTCTGCTTGTGGCTTGATTACAGAACTCTTGGGCAAATTTATTGATTACAAGCTTAAAAAGTTATTGCTTCCTTTTTTCCATATTGTTAGAGATTCATGGGATCATATTGATAAGTTAAGAAATGTGGATTCTGGTGTTTTTTTTTCCTTTTTCCAACTTGTGACATTAAAAATTTTGTAAAAATTTTGTTCACTATTATCACACATGATTTGGGCTTGGACTGGTTTGGGCAAGTGGTGTCTAGATTTGGTGGATTAGACCCTGAGGAGGTGCAACTGGTCAGCGAATTTATGGAAATTGTCTTTTGTAACAATTTCTTATCCTTTGGCGGTGAATTTTTTAAACAAATTTCAAGTGTCGCCATGAGTGCGGGTTGTGCCCCTTGTTTGCTAATATTGTATTGTTGTGCTGGGAGTTGGATTTTGTTTTCAAATGCCCTGAATATAAGAAAGGCAGGAGTTATTTCAGATATCTTGATGACTTGCTGATCATCTAGGATGGTACTCAAGATGAATTTATCCATTTTGTTGAATTATTGGGAACAAGTACTTCATTCCTCGAATTTACATATACTATTGGGGATGATAAAATTCATTATTTAGACATAGAAATTTAAAAATTGCCTACTAGTGGGTTTGGGACACAAATTTATCAGAAACCCATGTTTTGTAATGCTTTCCTCTTTTTTGACAGCTCCCACCCCTTTCATCAAAAGAAAGGGGTTGTTAAGAGTCAGCTAATTAGAATTTCAAGGTTAACATCTGATGATATCATATGCTTAAAGCATTTTGAACTCCTTAAAGATATGTTTCTAAACAGAGGGTATTCCCCAAGTCTGTTTTAGGAATTACAAGATGAGAATTGGTCACATAGGAGGGACCAGTACTCTCCGATCATTCAATTTGGCCTTGCCCAACTTGTTGATAACAAGAGCACACCTAATCACAGGAATACTATGACTTTGTATTACTCTTTAGATACTAATTATTCACAGGAATTGGTACCTGCTTTCAAGTAATGTTGACATTAACAAGCACTTTGTGGCTGCCCCAACATTTACTTTCACGAACAAAACATTAAATCCTTGTTGGAAATACAAGTGGTCGAGAGGGTTGGGCCACCTGTCACAAGGAAATGTGGGCATTGCAACCAATGTTCTTTTATTTGTACATCACCTGGGGTTTTGTGGCTTCCTAGGTTGAATGGCATGGGCCATGGTGGCAAATACAATCATGACTCTGAAAGAGTGGTGTACCTAGCTATGCACGATGCATGCACGGCTTTCTACATTAGTAAGACCATTAATTCCCAGAACAAAAGGATATAACAGCATGCCTATAGCATCAGAAATAATAACAACAAAAGTGCATTGGCAAGGCATGCTGGTGTTTGCCCTGGTTTCAAGTATTTAAATTCCTAGTTTTAGAGCAGATTAAAGATGGTGCATTCCCTAGTGGCTGGCAAAATTATTTATTGCAGAGAGATATGTTTTAGCAGCTGCACTTGGATGCTACCAGTTTTCCTGGTCTTAATGACACAATTTCTATTTATAGTAAACTTAAAAGAAGAGTCAACAGTTGTTGAGTGTTGCTGTTTATTGTCTGTTTTCATTATTAATTTTTTATTATTAATTTTTTACTGCACTAGTTCTTTAATTATTTAGTGTTGTACTAAGGGAACTATATTGCTTTAAACTTTAAAGGGCTCCATAACAATGGCACCCTTTTTAAACATAAATAAATGGTTATATTGCTGTTCTTGGTTCTGATGATGTCACTTTGTGATGAAAGCGCTTAACCTAACAGTATTTTTGTGCTGGGAATCATTAAAGTGACTGAGAGTGATTTTTGACTGCTTGAAGGTTTTTTGTGTTAATTTTGGTTTCTGTTCATTCCTAATAGTGGGCGATGTTTTTTACATATATATATATATATATATATATATATATACGGGTCTACTGCTTTTCATCGAATACCACGTATTCGAAAAAGAACAGTAGACCGCTCAGTTACGCGAAAGTGCGCTTATTCAAAAGTGCACTTTCATGAACTCAGCTTCTACGAATGTATCACACCACAGTGGAGGACAGCAGGAAAACATGCTATGTCCTCCACTGTGGTACGAACAGACCTTAGGTTAGACAGGTCATGGTAAGGGGATAGCCCTACTAGCTATCCCCTTACCATGACCCGCGTCCTAACCCTAAGGTCCATAACTACTGCATTAAAATCAGTAGTAGCCTGTTCGCTGAAGCGGGTTTTGCGAAAGTGCACTTTCGATTAAGTGAACTTTCGCGTAACCCAGGGTCTACTGTGTGAGTTCAAAGAAGTGTATTTTCAAGCTTATACAGTAGACCCATATAAATATATATATATATATATATATATATATATATATATATATATATATATATATATATATATGGTTTACCTCCATAACATCAATGGCCATAATGGCAAACCTGCATCTGCGAACTTGAAATTGCGCCTTCCAAAATCCTCTAATGCCAATATTACAAACCGCAAAATCTTGTCCCATTTTTGACCCATGTTAGCATTTGTTTGTAGATGTGGTGTGGTCTAAAATGTCAAGTTTCGATGGTTTGTCAGCTTTCTGAGGTTTTGGCAGTATTGGTTTCATGGAAATGGTATGGCATTGTGCACATTCGCCGTTGTGACCTTCGACATTATGGAGGAAACCCTATACATATATATATATATATATATATATATATATATATATATGTATACACCACCACAGGCAGTATGTCTGTATATGTGATACTGATTTTAGGTCATTTACTTGTGCATTTCACTGTTAGATGATTGCATAATACTGTGTGTGTGTGTGTGTGTGTGTGTGTGTGTGTGTGTGTGTGTGTGTGTGTGTGTGTGTGTGTGTGTGTGTGTGTGTGTGTGCCCTTAGTTTCTAAACAACCATGTTTATTGCTTTCAGCTATAAAGTCTGCCTATTTGACATACATTGGTTATTCATCTCAATGTATGTTGGACTGACTTCAACACCACCCTATGTGGTGTACACATGTATTTGCAATGTGTCCCCTTGCATAGTGTTGTCCTGCTTTTTCATTTGGCTACTTAGCTTTGCTGGCATGGCCTCCTTGATGTGGGCCTGTGTTGTCCACCTCCCTTCTCCCCTTTGTAGGTATGATATATATCTGACACATATGCATGGTATATGTTAACCTTCCTTTGCATTACCATCCATTATCATATTTTTGCAGTGTTAGAAGGTCAGCTTGTGGCAACCCTCTGGCCATTATACAGATGCAGCCATATTCACACAAGTTGCTGGGTATTCCTTGCATTACATACTTGTTCCTGTTACTTGTGTGTTACATATTACCCAGAGTAATTTAATTCAATTCATGTGTTCATCCTGATAGTTATATAGCATTAATCATAGATTTCAGAATGTATATTATTCCATGTCATTGATGTGTGTATATGTATTGACACTGCTTTCCAATAGTTTCCTGTTAGACCAATGAAGGAGATACATATACACCTATACCTGTGTGTTGCCTTTGACAAGGCATATGTCTGTGGCATATGCAGTCCATTACACATCTGTTTGGGTTGTGTACACCTGCTTGTGTAAGGAGCAGCTAGTTTGTTGCTTCGCTACAGTACTGCTGTTTGGCACTATGCTCGGTTGTTTGCCTTTTGCATTCATGGTTGGAGGCTCTGTTCTGTCCTCTGCTGGTATTCTCCAGCATTTCATGGGCTTCACTTCTCATCTGTGCTGTAGTCTGGACCATGGCTTACCCTTGCACTGCTGACAGGCTACTTGTGTTCTAGATTCAATATCCACTCAGTACTGTGATCCCTTCATCACATAACTGCCATCAGTCATACGCATACAGGTATGACTGCCATACAGTGTGCAACATGTCATAAATACTAGTGCATAGGTACATGCGTATTTCTGCATTTCCCCATGGCTGGTATGCATCCCCATCCTGTTTGTCAACTTTCCTTTGCTCATGGTGTAGAGTGTATTGTCTGTGTACCTTATCTTTTCTTAATGTTTGTTTCCTACCTTTGTTTGTCATGTCTTGTGATATTTGTTATATATGTATACCTGTTGTTTTGCTCATCTTCTCCTCTTTCCCTGTCTTTTCCTTTCTTTTTATTCTCAAAAAAGGGACTATTCCACCAAAAAGAAAGAAAAAATTCCCCATGCTCCTCTGACTGTACCTCACATTTTCCGGTTCTAACATACCTATTTTGTGTCCCTTATCTTGACCCATAACCCACATCTGCTTTTCTAGCTCCCTGTTTCTCTGAGTGTGTGAATTATTTGTGTTCCCCATTATTGCAGGTCTGGCAGCATTTCCAAAGAAGCTTTGCAGGTATCTGTCTCGGACATTTAGGGGGAACCACAGCTGTTTTGTTTCCAAGGGGTCTAGGGGAGTTCTTCAGATCTTTTTGGGGGAAGAAGTTCCTACTATGGTTTTTGACCTCTGCCCTAGGTCTGAACCTTCTCATCTTTCTGGAGGGGACATTCCCTTAAAGGTGAAACAAAAAATTAAACATGTTTCTTCTGCTCCTAGAAATCCACAAAGTGAGTGGCAGGCTTTCACTCAGAGGATGTCTGCTGCTTTAATGTCCTTAAAGCCTCCTCAAGGGGCTTTGGTTCCTACTCTTTCTTGGTCCTCTACTCCCCATAAAAGGCCTAGAAAACAGGATTCTTCTGAGGTGGAGTCAGATTTGGATAATGAATCACTGACTATTCCACTCAAATTCCTCTCCTTTAGACTATGGGACAGAGGAAAATGAATCTATTAGTCCAGATGTTCCTTTTGAGGAAATTTCCTTTGAGGGAACACTCTCTCGGATGATGGATTTTTTAAGAGGGATTGTGCTCAGGTCTCTGATATCCATAAGAGGTACTATGAGTTCCTGCAGTTGGACTCCCCTAAACCTGTGGTTATTCCTCCTTTTTGGCTGCTTTGCTGAATGCTTTTTCCAATGTCTCTCATGTGCCTCTTTGCTCCCAAAAGCCTGACAGGTTTTATAGGGTGCCTGAGGATTGTTCTTTCCTATATAAATCTCCTACTGCTGATGCCTCTGTCATGTCTGTAGCCTCTGATAAGCCACCTCAATTGCTTCCTTCATCTATGTTATTTTGTCTGACAAGGATAGAAGAACTATGAAAAATAGGGTAAGTTTTAGGGCTGTTAATTATCAGGCCCATATGTCTAGGTATGTGTTGGCTCTTCTTTCTCAGGCCTCTCAACTTATTGTTGATTTTCAAAACTCCAAGGGTAAGACAAGGGATCTCTCATCAATCCCCACCTGTACACACTTCAACTGATACTGTGGATGATAGGATTTTGATTCCTCACAGACACCTTTTTTTGAGGACATGCTGCAAGTCCTGCAGGAGACCAGGAAATCTACTGATAGGAAATTCTACTTATCCAAATTAAAGGCGTTTTCTATTTGGTGTCTCTCTCGTAACCTGAACCCACTTATTGTGGATGTTCCTGTGGTTCTCTCATATTTGTGTGTGTTGCTCAATGCTGGTTTGGCCTATTCTGCTATTAAGGCCCACTTATCAGCTATCCCTGCTCGTCTGCATTTTTCTCCTCCTTTAGCTTTTAGATTTGAGGTTAAACAATTTCTTAAAGGCATCCTTAATATTAAACCTCCCAGGAAGCCTGTTCCTCTTCCCTGAGATCTTAATTTTGTTTTGAAGAAGTTGACTCAGTCTACTTTTGAGCCTGCTGCTTCAGTTCCCTTGCTACATTGTTCCTGGAAGACTGTTTTTTTGCTATTACTTCTGCCAGATGTGTGTCTGAGTTCCAGGTCCTTATAGCTTGTTCTCCTTTTTTGGTCTTTCATGAAGACAAGGTGTCCTTGCACACTAACCCTTCTTTTATGTCTAAGGTGGTTAATGAGCTGTCACTGAATCAGTCTATTAATATGTCTACTTTTTACCTCTGCCTGCAATCTGAGAGGGAGCTGCATACTTTGGACATGCATAGGCAACTCAAGGTTTATTTGGATAAGACTAAGGCTATTAGAAAATCTGATCAGTTATTTGTTTCTTTTCATCCTACATCTTTGGGACTTGCTGTATCCAAACAACCTATTTCCTCTTGGATTTCTAAGGACATTTCCTTTTGTTAGACTTTTCATGGCAAGAGCCTTCCTTCTTCAGTTAAGGCTCATTCTACTAGAGTTGTGTCTTCTTTGTCTGCTTTTTTCAAGAAATGAGATACTAATTCTATTCTTGATGCAGCTACCTGGACTTCTGTGCATACCTTTACCAAGCACTACAAGTTGGACGGTATTTCTAGAGCTAGGGCTTGTTTTGCTAGTGCCATTCTTCATGGCTATTTAGGGGGGCTCTTATGCACCTTCCCTCTCCCAAGTTTCCTCTTGAGCTTTGGCACTCTCCCATCTGTTAAGAATACTGCAGCAGTGAATGTAAGGACATAGTACAATTGTGTAAAATCTTACCATAACAGTAGATGCCCTTACCTTCACTACTGCACTATTCACTCCCTCTCTCCATCCCTCTAGTTTTTTGCCTTCCTGGATGTACAGGTTACCTCTTGGGTTTCTTGGACTGTGTTCCTCCTGGGATATTCAGTTCTGATTGTGGTAGGTCTGAACATCACCTTTATGCCTTATGCTATGCAAGGAGCATTTGGGTGATGTTCAGAGAACCTTTTAAAAGCAACAGGTAGTCTTTGGTAGACTGGCCAGACATTCAGGCTTCCACAGCAGGGAATGCTATCTGTAAAGAATACTGCAGCAGTGAAGGCAAGGACGTCTACCGTTATGGTAAGATTTTACACAACTGTACTTTCTCTTGCAATTAACCAGCACTTCACATAACACTATCAAGGAACTTTCAAGACAATGTCTTAGTCATGTGGCGGCTTGCAAAACCATAAGGATCATAGAGTCACCCAATCAGCAGATAGTAAGCCAGTTAGGGTTATGAAATGAAGATGGTCTTTATATATGGAAAGGTGGCAGGACATAGATCTAACTTAGTTTGGGTTCATCACTTTCAAATCACTAAAGTAATGGACAAGGGCAAAATGGGGCATACTTCTTACCTTGAACTGACCGAGGCAATGAACATAATATCCCATTTGAGAACTGTAGACAGACTCATTAAATTAGGTTTAACCCCCTATGTCACCCAATGGATAGCCATCTGGCTCACATATAGGACCCAGGAAGTCAGGATAGGGGAAAGTTGTTTACCTCCACAAAAAGGGCAGTCACTAATGGAGTGCTTCAGAGCTAAGTGCTGGAATTGATCCTTTTTGGCATCTACTTGTCTTAAGTCAAGATTATCATAAATGGCTTCTGGTTAAACATGTTCACAGATGACTGCAAGCTGGGGGCACTCATTGAACCCCCCAAAACAAAAATATTCCCTAAGAAGACTTGACACTGACTAATAATTGTTGCAGGGGTCACAGACTAAAACTCACTGCCAAGAAATGCATAATAGTTTTTTGCAGAAAGATGGCCAACCTTGCAAATTACCACATTGAGAATACACCCAGTAGTAAGGGATATGGGAACTCATGCAGACAGTGACTTGGACTTTCATGTATCTACTACAGTACACGTCTTTCTATCTTGCACAAGCTATAAACAAAGGTATGTCATCTGGGTCCAAAGAAGTCATTGTTCCAATGTACTCAGTCCTCATTAAATCAATCATAGAATACAATACCTCCTTCACTATGCACCTGATCAGGCATATGCAACAACTGGAGCATCCAAAGCAGTTCTTTACAAATAGAATACATGGTGCAGGCAACATGTCCTGTGTAGATCAGTTCAAAGGCATATCCTTATTCTTGTCCTACGGATTGCTGAGAGGCTGTCTGTGTTTGGCCTGTAAAACAATCTTTCATCCAGACTTAATGGACTTGTTACACATCTACAAAAAAGAGCATTAGAAAAACACAATCCTTATCTGAAACATAAATAAGACATGCTGAAGGAACAGGTATGAGTCTCAGAGACTGCAACTTCTCTGAAGCAGACTTCCCATCCATGTGAAACAGAATTCTTTCCTGCACCTTTTCAAGTGTAACATGGATCAGTGGATGGGAGTCTATAAATTTAACCGTAGTATGGAACTTATGTCTCTTTTAGAGAGAGGTACTTTGTAAATGCTTGACCACTCATGCCCAAGTTACACATACCACCACAAAAAAATATGAGCCTGGCTAATATAATAGGGATACATGGCTAGGCTTAAAAAGGCCTACTAATATCATTAGCCTAGTAATCCCATATGATCTTATGATACTACGAACATAGGAACACAGTCGGAAAGTGATCATGAGGACTGATGCCTAGATATACATATTTTTAAGCAGATAAATGTAAAAGTTCTTGCCACCCTTTTTAAGCACTTAATATTCCTCACATCCCAAATTGAACAGGGATGTACAATATAATCGTGGTGTAAATTCATATCTACCCATATTAGCTATCAAAACTAGCCTTAAATGTTGCAAAAATAGTTTGTTTGACATGTAGTGGTAAATTATTCAACAGACTAGAAATACATTGAGTTAGGAGATTATCCCTACAGAGAGTCTTGTTTATTTGTTGATGTAGATTTAGGTCCATAGTTCAGGTGTTTATAGAAACACTGGTTTCATGAGGCAATAGGAGATCAAAATGGACTGGGTCTTCCATGGCTCAACAAGTGAGACATAGGTAACCAGTCAGCAACCTGCATACTACTGAGTAAAAGGAGAGTCATGCTAATCTAGCACAATAATAGAAGGATTTAAGACGTTTAATTTCTTGTTTAGAAATATTTCAAGCCTTTCCAGCTGAGTGATATTTTTGAATTTGTGCATATCAAAGGGAGCATTGTGTTCAACGATAGGATGACTTCTATGGATTTTTCCAGATATTCGCTTGGAAATTAATAGTGTTAGATAGAAGGAAACAGAAATCCATAGGCAGAGCAAAAAATTGGCATTTCTATACTATAACTTTTTTCAAAAAACTTATAAATACCCTTTTTGACAATCACTACTTGCTATCACCCAGAGCGGTAGCCACATCCACTCCACCTTTGTTTTGGCTGTGTAAAGAGCTACTAAATGACTTTCCTAATAACTTTGAATGTGTACACCTTCCAAATTGAGCAGGGCTGTACATACCGCCGGTATACATTTATATCTACCCATAGCAGCCTTGGGTAGCAGACTACTACAAAAATCAGCTGCAGATTTGCTGGAGGCAGGAGCTGCTGATAAGTATGTTTTGTCCCATAGATTTCAGCAACTGGAAGCAAAACGATTGTCAGACCATCTGTACATATACTGAATGTGTCTATTCAGGAATAGGTAATGCCAAAGCCAAGAGACAATTATTCTGATTTTGTTGTCTAGATCTGTGCATTTTGTTGAAACCTGTAGACTAACCTCACTTGTCCCCATTATAACATTAGTATCAACTACAGTCTTCTGCAGGTAGTAACTGAAGCATATTAACACATGCGGACTATAGAATCAGTCACAGAATGGATTCAGCAAATGATATAAGGGTGAGATGGATAGGCAAAAGACAAATGCCAAACTTGGAAACCACCTCTATAAATAAATCTAAGGAATTCTGTTCCATTGACCATTATTTATTGCCACTCAGATAAGAAGACATTGTGCTTGAAATGTGCGAATGACAAGTACCTGTATGATAGCCATTCTAGGGTATCCATGGACAGGTCCACTTAAAAATATTTAGTAGCAATGAAGGTGCTTGATTTGGAGGGGTTATTACTTGCTCCTTTATTTTTCTACATTCTCATTGGTGACATGACATAAAATACCAGACAAAGAATGACGAAGCTGCATCAAAAGCTCTCAATTCCAGTGTTGGTTAGGATTACAATAGGTTAAATTAAGTACATTTTCTTTGCAAAGAACCACCTATAAATATTTTATTCTTTTCACATCTCTCTTATTATAACTTCTTTTGTCAGAATCTAGGTACCCTACTTACCACCAAAAGAGAAAAGCTCAACTATATTCATTTAGTAATGTCATTCATTCTTGACTGCATAAAAGATGCTTCCTTACAACTAACTTCTTAACCATCTATTAGCTTATAGGCATGTTAATGGCTGACCTGCTGTCATAAGGCAAATGCATGCTGATAATCAGCACTTTACTCTCCTCTACTGTCCCCTAAAGGATATCTCAAATCATTTCATCCAGAGTGTATCAATCAAGGCACTTAATCTTAAGAGTTTGTCCTACTACCAGCTTATAGAGGTTCACATTTCTTAAATTTCACACTTCTGAAGTTAATGAAAACTGTTAGTATAGAATGGTGCCCCCCTTAGTTCATAACTAACTTAGTAGTAGGCATGTCTGAGGAGGTACCTCAGCTTCTGAAATTAATAGCTATCCAGTTTGCTAGTGCTTGACATGTAGCTCAGATCTGGAAGAGGACTCAAAGTTGCTTCATGCAGACTGACCAAACAACTTCTGACTGGTCAGTAGTATTATGACTATGCACCTAAGACTGGTTGCTGTAACACATACACTAGTGAGCTGAGTCTACAGTTTTGACTGATGTGGTGACTTAGTGCTGTGAATGGCAACTGGCAATACACATTAACATAGGCTTCAGTGAAGTGTTCTGGAGAAAAAGTTATTTGAAAGAAACTGGTTTGCTGAAGTCTGTTTTAAGAATGTACAGCTTTAACTAAAAATACTGACTAAATGCAGAATCTAACATACTGTAGCTGTAGTTGAGCTGTAGCGGGTCTATATCATTTGAGTGAATCGCAAAAATTGCGAACTCTCATAATATCTAACGTACCAGACCTAAAACTTCCTATTGTGGGGTGATGCACCCTTCACACCCCCCACTAAATATATATTCCAACTCTGAGATTGCACTACAGTGAGGAAAGGACAAATATCCCATTTGTCACTGTACCGTGATCTCAGAAAAAGCACTTTGAAGTCCAGTGCGTTCGATATTATGAGCATTCACAATTTGTGTTATTTGCTCGTGTGATATAGACCCGCTGTAGCTGTAGAATGTGTTTATATTTTTGTATTATCACACATGCATTGAACAGGGTAGACCTTTTAAATGGTAACATTTCAGTATGCAGAAGTGATTTTCTTTAAAAGATGACACCAAAAAGCTTTGCTGCTTTGTCAGTGGCTATTCAATGTAAAATAATGTTTTCTGATGGAAACTACTAAACTGTGAAACTAAACTTGTCTCACAGCTGGCACATTCTCACCTTGTTTTACAATCTAGGTTGCAGGAGGTGGAATAGCCCTACAAAGGAATGCTATGGACTTTGCCACCTCACACAATTAACACATTTGACTGTTTCTGTTTTACATTTGAGCTGCTGGGTTTGACATTTCCTATTGTGACAGTTTGAGATTTAGCAGACTGTGTGGAACGTTTCTTAAGATTTTCCTTGTATTTTAATAATGCAGCTTGCAGTCTAGGGTCATAGTCATTAGAAAGTATGTAACTGGAAATGGTACAGAAAAAGGGCAGCAGTGACGGAGCAGCCTTTTGTCAAAGCCAATACCGTTTTTCTTCTAAGAAATGCCATAAGTGTTATTAATATAAAATTAAACACAAGGTCACGTTTGTTAAGTTTGCAATAATTTTGTGCTACACTGTTCTCATGTTCTGGTTGTGGAATGGTCCTTGTGTCAGCAATCCAGATTTATAAAGTCTTAATTCACTAATCTGAGCAGTCTAAAATGCATTCAAATGCTGTTTTATTGAAAGGACCCACTGTATCTATGAAATTATTATCAGTGAAGATTTCTTTCACTTCTGTGACACAATGATTTCAGAAATTGTTGTCTAAGCTGACTAATCACAGCTCCTTTAATCAGGATGTGAGAGAGGACACAACACCCCCCCCCCACGAAGAAAATACCATTTCCTGATTAGTATTTCCCCAAAGAACATCTACTGGGAGATGCTCTTGGTCAAAATTGCATTACTGAATTATGGTGAAACTTACCAGCTCCATTTTATTACCTTATGTCATGAAAACGTGAACACATGGGTGACTTCTTCTGAAGCCAACTTCATAAAGTGAAGACAACATTTCATATAAAGTTGTGAAACAAAATAATGTTAACGCTAGGTATGAAAAACAGCATTGGAAGTCACAAGGGAATTGTCACATTACAGGTCTTTGTTAATGGTTGGACTTAAAAGACAACATTTACAAAGCCAGATAATTCTGTGGCTTTAAACATTTTTACTACAGCTCTACAAATTTTAGCACAGCTTTTTATGATTCTGCCATATGAGGCAAAGCAGCAAACATTTCATATTTGGCTTGTAAAGTGTTTTTAGAATGTGACCTCTGTCAAGACAAAAATACATTGTTTTAGTATAACTCTACAAATTATAAAATACCACATTTATATTACGGTATATAGAAACATTTTTTTACTAACATAAATTCAAACTTGTGGATTCATAGACAAGATGACTTTCTCTGATTCTGGGACAGGGACAGCCAGGATGGCATTCACTTCCCAAAGCTGTGACACAGGTCAAGCCTTAAGAATAGGTAAATTAGGTGGTCATGTAGGGTCATACCTCGCAACCTCTTACTTCAAGAAATCTGGACAAAACCTAACAAAATGGGGGGACAAAGGCCCAAAAATAGGGGCAAATTTTAAATATTGCTCTTATAAACTTATAAAGTTGCTAGAGGTAACAGGGTTTGTGTAAACATACATTTTCTGAGGAATCTGAAGTCTGAAAGTGTATGTCATTATTTTGTGAATTCAGTCCTCAGATCAGAGCAGTGATTTGCCAGAAAACCACTAATTTTATGAAAAATAGACCAAAAATATGAGGCAAAAATCTGGGCATTCTGCAAAAATCTGGACAGTTGAGAGGTATGAATGGTGCCATGAAATAAGGGGTGCTTTTTACTTCTATATTTTTTTTAGGTTGAGGTTTGGCATTGAACCTGGGTACTAACCAGCTAATTGTCATTTGATCACCTTATCATTGGACTGTAAAACATTTTTTATATACTGCTTTTGGCAGACAAACATTTCACCCCAAAAACATATAAACCAATGACAGCAATAGTGGAGTCCATGAGAATAGACACCATGCAGTCATTTACACAAGGAAAAGAAGATAACCATTGATCACTGGCTTGACAAAACGGAGATGACTGAGCATTTCAGGTATGCCCACAGTGGCATCATTTAATAGAGTTTGAGCTACTCAATCTGTACCTGTCTGATCTGAGAAATTAACACTCACCTGACCATTTTAATGTTTGAGCTACACACTCTTCTGTACAGATTCCAAAGCTTGTGGCTAGAACAGAAAAGGCAGCTGTTACCATACAGGTTATTAGTCACGAGATAATTTTAAGAAACACGTTTCTGTAAGACTTGTGACATTTCCTGTCATAATGCTGCATCTATACCTTTGTGCTACTAATTTTTACCCTAGTAAGAACTAATATCTGAACACGTTGAACATATTTTATATTACCTGTACATGGTGTATTACATTTACTGTTAGATAATCATAAACTTTTCTGCAAGTATGCAACATGTACTCACGGGTAATTGGATAATAAGTTAATCACAACTTCAAATGTTATTTTCTGAGTTCCATGTACATATAACTATACTTTGCCAACATGACAAAGCCTATCATAACAATATGTGATAAAGAATAATTTATCTTCTGGTACTGTTCAGGATTGCTGTGTGAGTGTATTGTTACAGTTTCCCAATCCATCACAGTACTAGCAAGTATTAATGACTGCTGAGTTGTTGCAGATTGCTTTGCATGGTATACCATTTAATACTGCACATACATACATGAGTGCTCATAGTGTACTGAGTATTGCATGCAAACAGTTTACAGCTTTATGAGTATCCAGGCATGACAATACTCCACAGTACTTGAACTGTCTGTGATATTGTAGAGATAACTGCAAAGTTCAGGTTTCTGTAATTATATTCATTCTAGTACTACGTTATGCATGATATGCATATTCTTCGGCAAGACTGTTTTTTTTTTTTTGCAAATCCATAGACGTTGCATGGGTAGGGCTGATTTTACGAGTATATGTCTTCTCTAAACCCTCCAGTCCTGATAGTAGGTTCCACAGTGTAACTCGAGTGATTAACTCTTCTTTGTTGGGGTCACCAGCTGGATGCATGTGAAGAACCTGGTAGCCATCACTGATGCTTATGTAGCTTGAAACAGTGCTATGAAGCTTTACCCTTGCATGCTGACATTATTCAACCAACAATTTTAAGCTACTAGGAGGGGCCTCTCTTTAGGTATAACCCCAACCCTTTCGGAAAGTGAAAAAATCCCTTAATGACCTGGACATTCACTTAGTCCAGATGCCATTAAGGTTCCAGTCTTGACCAAGACCCAGGGCACCAAGAATCATCCACCTCACTCCAACATATTGTTATTGTCCCTCCCATCAAATACAAATGAACATACATAACTTTATAATTCCCACCACCGCCCAATTTCTACAGATGCCTGGATTGCATAAATGAAACATGGTCTAAGTCACTGTCAGAGTTTCATTCCTTTACATCAATGTAGCTTTCTTGCTGTGCATGATTTGCAGAGTTTAGTGCATGCTATTTGATCAGTGTTTGTGAATATTGGCATTGTTTGTTATCAGTCTCTTACAAGGTACACACATTCTGAAACATTGCGTGTTAATGAGCTCATTAGTGATATATTGTCCTGCAAAGATAAATATGATGCTGGCCATAGTTTCTGTGAAGAAAGTATTCATTAGTCTTCATATTTTGTAGCATAGTCTAGGAAAATGGTGCATGTGAATTATGAGCAGAAAATGGTGGGGATACCTCAGGGATTGTTAGAGGTGGGCCTGCAATTGTGTCTAATTCATAGTAAACAGACAGACAGAGAGTATTGCAGTGATCCAGGTTGTAATTAAGCCAGCTCAATGCCCAAGAAAATATAGATAGGTATAGGCTAGTATAGGCTAAACAGTGAGCTGGTGTAGACCATGTGTGGAATTTGCACACCCCATATGTCTCATGCAGTTTGCAGTGTAAGCCTAATGCAGTAGAAACTAAAGTATGCCTGCACCTTGGTATACTGGCCTTTGGGACATTCCAGAAGTATGTGGGTGATAATATAAGGGTGTCCTATATAACTGCTAATCAAATTTTATGACAGTTCTTGACAGTATATCTGCTTTCCAAATGCACAACAGGAGGCACTGACTGTCATGGAATGTCCTTGGTGATTGCACCCACATGCCAATAAACCCCCAAGTAGTATAGATACAGACAGGTACTACAATCAGAAGGGGTGGATCACAATCAGTTGTCATGTAGTATGTTCAACAGATGGCCTCATCATTACTCTTATCACAGCACACCTTGGTACTGTTCATAATGCAATGATATGGCGAGAAAGTGTACCATGAGCAATGCCCATGGATGGTGACATCCCTGAGGGACTATTAATAAGTATAACAATATGAGAATATGTATGTACTTCTTTTACTGTGTGATGGTGCATTGCTAACAGGTCTTCTTCTCCTTGATAACAGGTGACTGAGGTTTTCCACTTGAACCCTGGCACATAACCCTATTCACCCCTCTATTAATAACTGCTTAGGATGCATTTAATAGAGCACATACTGTGACACATAACACCAATGAATGAGTGTTTTGCATGCTGAAAGCCAGATTCAGGTACATGGATACATCCAGGGCTGCACTATACACCAGAAAAGGCTGTGCAGATGGTCATTGTGTTTGTGCCATACCATACAATATGATATTGCTATCCCACCCCATTGTAATGGAGTATATGTCTGAAAATGTATTGGCATATGGTAACATTTGCTGAAAGTATTGTAAATATTTTATTCAGTTCTCTCACAGGTGAGATGGAATGGCATCTAATCACTGGATTATGGAACATCTGATATGCTATCTGGAACATTGGCAGTGGAACAGAGGTATGGATAAGTGTAACTAGATTGCACTTATCCTAACACTGTTTCATATATAATAGTGGTTATTATGGCAACATGACTCTCCATATTTGGTGTATAGTGGATCTTGAGCATATCAGGTTAACGCAGCACTGTTGTGTTCAGTAGATGTTTCTCTACAATTGTGGCAAGTTGCTGACTGGCATCACAGTGTCAAGCATCCCATGATATAGGTAAATGAAGGTGCATTCCTTCTGAATATTGACAACCATGTCAGTTTTTCATCACTGGATTTGACATTTCCACAGACAGGACCTTTCACAGGTCATAGACATATCACATACCAAGTGCACATATTCTACACACAAGCATGTTTGTGTCTGTACAGACAACTTTTGGTTGACAATTGTTTGTCCCACATGTACATGTATAACTGCTCCTACAGTGCTATATTATTTTATTGTTGCAGAGTGGTATTCCTCTGTGTGTGTGTGTGTGTGTGTGTGTGTGTGTGTGTGTGTGTCTGACAATTGCACATGTTAATCAATTGTGTTTTGTGCCATTCTCACAATTAGAATGCTTGACATGGTGAAAAGTGTTTACATGATACACTCAAAGATGCCCTGTGTCAGCACAGTGGTCATGTATGCTACACATGTCTCGTTGTCACATTTGGACATGTCTTTTCAGTTGTGCACATCCCTCTCCATAAGACCCCACATATTAGTTCCTGGCAAGTGCTGCAATGTGGTTGCATGGCTTTCCATATCACTGCAGCCATGATAAAGTAAATAATAAGATGAACCTCGGATTATGACTGAGTTATTGCTGTTGCTCATTACTGTGTTATCTATAAACATTTCACACATCTGTGCCCATATCTTTCTCCATAGCAGCAGATGTGCCAATATTTCTCTGCTTGCACTCAGCCCATTGTCCATTAGGGTGAAGATGTGTTTCACATCTACATGTGGATGTGTTTTGCATGGTAACCACTTGTTATTCTGAGATTCATTAGTGCAAACTCCAGAATAAATAAAATGCATTAGCAAAAATTCAGACTTACATATATTAAGTCTAAAATAGCAATTTATTGGAATGTTTACATTTTTTCTATGATATGGTGATCTATGAGTTGTCATATATAAGCTTAGGATCTGTGGGGTACAGTAGGGCTTGCCCATCTACAAAAAACAACTTTAAATGAGAACAGCTATGTATGACATTCACTGTTCTCCTGTATTTTTGGACTCAGAATTACAATATGAAACTATTTTGCATTCTTTAGTAGTATGAAACTATAACTATGCTAGCAACATAATACTGATACATCATAATGGTAGTTTTGCATGCATGTTATGTAGTCAGCCAGTCACTGTTTATAGAGATTTAGCTTTGGTCATGCATATTGCCCAGATATGGTGACATGAATTTGCATGTGTGCATAAAATATGACAGCTTATTATTTTTATATTAGTACACAATGACTGTACTTACGCATTCACAAAATATCTTATGTTCTGACATTAGTGAGTATATATTGTTTGTTTTTTACTGCTTGTAACAATATGTGTAGATGTTATACAGCAGCATCACTGTGTCATTGTAGTGGGACACATGACAATCTCTGCCATACATCCATATGTCCATGCTGGAATAGCTTCCCATAACTGTCACATGATAGAATTGTTCATATCTTCCATAACATATGACACTGTATGAACCACTACATGTGTTACATTGTAGGCACACTATGCCAACAGCACCATAATATATAGTAACATATTACTATAACATAACCCATTATGCTTGCATTACATGTAAACATTCAATTTGCAATAGCAGGAATTATTGTAAATTATATCTTGAATATGGTGTACATGTAGAATGGTTGAGTACTGTAAAAGATTGAAAAATGCACTTATATTTTATTTGCACTTTGCCACATCTGTATGTGTTAACACACACACACACACATGTGCATGTGCTGGCAACTGTCATATCAAAATATATCCTGGCACAGCACAGATACATGTGTGCTTTATCAGGTATATTGTGTTGTGACCGTTAAATATGATTCTGCTTTGCTACTACAGTTCCATAGCTCAAAATAGTGGTAGCTGCTGTGCCATGAAAAGGTTCATGGGTTATTACCAGGTGTGATATGGGCCCATTCATGTACAAAGCTAAGCAAACATTTGCCATGCCTGTAGTTCAGCAAGTGCTTTACTTGGCTGTCTCATCCTTCCTGAAATGAAAGGATTTCACATATGGTGTCAGCAGTCACTTTCATTCCACCATTAATAGGCACAGAAATACAGTTCACAACACTGCAGCTACTATGTTGTTTACATTGGTGTAGTCAGTATATTTTCGAGGCATCATGGCATGTGAATGGGTTTAACCCTCCTTTGTTTGTGCTGATTATTACCATCTACTACCTGTCATTGTGTTGTATTCCTTTATAGTGTATGGGTGTGTCACCACATTTCTTGTCTTGCTTCTCCCTATCCTTGGTTTGTCCTGTTTCTTATATGTTATGAGTTTCTGCCCTATCCAGTTATCCTCTCCCATTTACCAATACCTAACATATCCTTCTTCTTCCACCCAAAAAGGGGGCTATCCCCACACTCCTGTGTTATCCAATCTTCCACTCACCATCCATCCTATTCTTGGGGAGTGTGCCTTGTGTCGGTTCTCTGTAGACGTTTTGCTCCTCATATTATTGTAAATCACTGCTGATTACTATGCTGGTGATGGAGCATGCCATGCCATGCCACATCGCCAAAATGTTTTTATTGTCTTGAGCTACTCAGCAGATACTACAAACCTTGGGCCTTCCACAAGATATTTTTCTGTAAACATCTGCAATTATATTGTTTTAATAAATGTGCTGTGTAACATTAATCAACATACATTCTTTATTGACTATTTCTTCAACACTTGTTGAACTCACATAATTCAATGTATGCTTCAACTATTTCTATCATATTACTATAGTACAGCATAAGCAGGTGAGCTTTACTGAGAATACTACATATCTTTTGGAATACTTCTGTCATTAATTGATTTTTGGTTGTGCCATAAGCAGTAATACACCACTATTATAAGTTGTCCTTGATATGCTAATCACACCTTCACATATTTTTCATATTGCATAGTTTTTTGAAATACATCTACTTATCTCAGCAAACTCTCCATTAGTGCACCAATCCTTTTCTCCAGCCCTATGACAGTCAAACATTATAAACACGAATGAAAGCTGAATGTATCATTTGTAATAAATGTAGTTCTCTCCAAATTAATGCTCTATCTATATCCAAGTTGCATTGTCAGCATCTTGTGATTATTCAAAATCTAACTGTGCATAACTGATAGCATTAATCTTTTAGAGGAAGGAATAGTGATATTTTACCTTGTACCTATATTTATTAGTAGTAACTACGGAACCTATAATAGTTACTATATGACATGGTTCAGTTCAGCACCATGTCACCTCAGGTACACTTTTAACAAAGTTAAATTACCTTAAATCCAGTACAACAGACCAGTCTGTAAATTGAACTGTTTCAGTTATTGCTGAGTCTGCAGTCAGGCATACTGAATTTCCTCTCATTACCCTAGACAAAGACAAGGCAATGGTGAGTTGTCTTTCAGGTGTTAGTATCTCTGATATCTCAAGGTTCTTTAAGACGCTTTCTGCTAACAAATATAGGTATGATGTGGCGGTGGCCCATGTGGGGGTGAGTAACTTGAAATTCAAAACTTTGTGGGATATACAAAGACTGATGTTAAAACCCTCCATGCATTTCACAAATGCAGGCAAGACACACTGGTCCTAAGTGAACTGCTTCATTTCCCAAGAATGATTCTCATCTGCAAAGGAAAGATAATTGGCTTTAATAATTGGCTAAATAGTTGGTGTCATTCCAAGTGGATCCAGTATGTGTCAGCATGGGATGTGATATTCGACAAGCCAACTTACTTTTGCAAAGGATGGTCTGCTCCTCTTGTTCCAAAACTTCCACCTAGTAGCTCAAACCTTTGCTATCTCCAGAGTGCTCTTTTACAGCTCAGTCCAGCTAATGGAATCCTAATGCACCTAACACATTAAATCCAAAACAGGATCACATCAACATTGCTCTGCTCAATACTAGAAGTCTCACCAACAAACTGCCCAGCCATAAGGCTCGCCTGCATTTGGAACAAATCCATATGTGTGTAATTACTGTAACATAGTTAAATATTCAGAAAACACTCCCTTCATCCCTGTGTTTTGTGCCTACTATGCCTTAAGATCTGATGGCAACTGCAGTGGTGTGTTCACATTTCTCAGGGACCACATCACCTCTAGACATATTCCCAGAGACCAAAAATGGAACTCATTGAGCTCCAAATTACTCTAAACAGGACCAGCTATCAGTTTATAGCCTGTTACAGGACATCCTCTATACCCTCTCAAAATCATGTCAGGTTCCATAATATATTTGATGAACTTCCAATAAACATGAACTCCATTATTTTGGGGGATTTTAACTTGCCTCAATAAAGTGGAGTATCTATACCTCCAATGTAGTATATGCCTTATAGTTCTTGGATTTAATAAACAAAAACTCACTGAATCGGGCTGTCCATAAACCTGCTAGAGGACACCATATCAATGACCAGGTCCTTATGAATATAGCTTCTTTGTGTACTATTGTCTCAGTATCGCTTTCTCCAGTTAAGTCATATCACAAACTAGTTACCTTCACCTTTCAAATCTCTAAATCCACAGAAACCAATCAATGATTTCAAACATGTTAATTTCATTAAGTTCTACTGCGAAGTTTAAAAAATTCATGTTTAGCTACATCAACCCAGATGTTGACATAGCAGGTAGCTTCACAAAGCAATTCTATGTCCGCCTAAATAAAAGTATAGAACTGGCAGTCACATTCAGATCTAAATATAATGGCAAATTTAGAAACAAACCACTGTAGTGGTCCATCAACATAAATAAGCTCTACAATGATAGAAGAAAAATCCCTTGATGTATACAGTATGTTAAGAGGCAACCATATCAAGTATATGTCTACTAAAGTAGCCCATGAATGTAGATTGGCATCTGAAGCTAAGAGCAGTTATAAATCCTTCTTTAACTACATTAGGAAAGTAAGAAATAGCACCCAGCAGTAATCTGAATTTATTCATAAAGACTCCACCTACTGTAATCCAGTAAGCATTGCCAAAATACTAGCAAACAAATTCAGTGCATATTTTACTCCAGAAGTGACTATCCAAAGCCCAGTTTCCTCTGAATCTCTCAGAACCCAATCATCACTAAAGGACAGGTACTGAAGGTGTTTTCCAAGACTAAACATACTTCCTCCAATGGGCCCTGACAATATACCTGACATGTTTAATAAACAATAATAAACAATCTCTGGTATAGACACTCAATATTCTGTTTAAAATTAGTTTAGACACTGGCTTCATCCTTAAGGTTTAACATGCAGCAGTAGTAATGCCGCACCAAATGGGTGGCCTCAACACTGACCCCAGGAATTATAGGCCAACAGCCTGACAAGTGTTATTTGCAAAGCCATGGAACATGTAAGAGACCTGATAAACTATGATACTAAAAATATCATCAGGCCAGACCCACATCAGTTTGGCTTTGTCAAGGGTAGATCCTGTCTAAATGTCTTTGGTAAGTAACCCAAGCTGTTGACACTGATCATGCTGCCCACATGGTGAATCTTGACCTGACCAAGGCATTTGATACCATCTGCCATGCTAACATAGATAGTAAACTTAATGTAATACCACTAGATCGCTATGCAGTATGAAGGATAGCAAACTGGCTAAAAGACAGAATCCAAGTAGTGTGGGTCAGGTGCCTCATCAGAAAATATGAAGGTGACCAGTGCTGTCCCTCAGAGATTAATGCTTCCAAGATATAAAACAAGGTATTCTCACTGGGCAAGATTCCAAATGATCATAACATTATTTTAAGTTTCCACTGTAGAAGAAACATTAGGTAATCTCAGTTCACACAAACAGACAAAATCAGGGCAGCAGATGGAGGTGCTTACAGCACTCCATCTCCCCTAACATCACTCAGAAAACTTACTATACATTAGCATATGCATTTCTGAATCAAAGAAGCATTATAGGCTTGCCATGAGGTACCAGCAATAACAGCTTGTAAAGATGGTTATAACTGTTATGCTCACATCTGAATATCTAAAATCTCTATAGAGTATGCTACAGTCTGGATGCCCAGATAAAAGGTACAGCAGACAAAAAAGTAGAGCTAAAATATGTTGGTGTGCTGCCAGATACATTGTGTGGGGCCACACTGAAAAACGCCATAAGTAGCAAGAGTGAAAGTAAAGTAGAATGGCACTTGGGTTAATTAAGCAAAAGTGCAGACAATAGGAAAAACACACAGTGAAAGTTGTTGAAAGGAAGGATGGGATGTTGGGAGGCATTTTTTATGAACTGATGCCCTATTTTCTTTTTTTAAGAAAGTGCAGCAAGAAAGGATAGCTAAGGTACAGGAAAGCATAGAAGAGATGACAGTACAGGTGTGCACATAAGTAGGCAGACAAAACAGGTAAAATAGACTGAGGTGGACGAGATGGGCATGATACAAGTGGGAAAAAATCATAATGAATACAAATTTTGCTTACATGTCTTGGAAAGGGCAAGGGCAAGAAACCAGGGGTAACTGAAAACACATAAGTAGGAGTCATGTTGACTAACAGTGAATGTGTATATGAACACCACCCTATTCAACAGCCTTTAAAACCTTCTAGTCAGCATGGTAACCTAGTATGTGAAGCCTCAGTTATGAATAGGAAGCAAAAGTATTTTGTGTTCAGGTAAAGTGTACACAGTTGTTGAACATGTACTGATTCTGTACAACAGTATTTATTTATTGACATTTGATTACAAGGAAAGTCCGACTTGGTAGAAGCCCATTTTCGGTGGAGGCCAGGGGGAAAAAGTTCCAAATTATTACAAAGCATTTTAAGAACAAGAATTTTACAATCTTCAAAAATAAAACAAAAACATCTGCAGTTTAAATAATTTTTATAACAAATTTTTATAACAAATTAGAGCTAATATAAATCCATTGGTTAAGAATTGATACAAGTTTCTTAAATATCTGTAGAAATTTTAGACAGTTTGTAGAAAAATTAAAGATAACTTAGTCATCAAACAGGAATTGTAATATGAAGTGAGAGAAAAACAAGTTTATGGCATACGTAGAGAGAAAGTCAGGGAAGAGAATTTGATAGAAGTAAGGAAGTAAGTGAAGAACAGAGAGTAAGGAGCTATAAGGAATGAAAAGGTATTTGTTCGCATTTAGGAATATAGCTTATCCTGGTTTTGAGCAACAACAGAGCCAGATTTTAGCTAGGAAGTTTTTCAGAGTGGTTTTGAAAGATGGGAGGGAGGATATTTATCAGATGGACACAGGTAAAGAGTTCCAGTTCCTAGCAACCTTGTGCAAGTACAGACAATGCCCAGCAGATATGATAGGTTTGTAGACAGACAGGAGTTTGTGGTCACTGGACCACAATGACCAACTGGAACATAGTTCTGTAGAATGTTTTTAGTGCTGTACAGGCAGATGAATGTGGGGTAATTTTATAGGTGGTAAGAAGTTGTGTATATATTCCTTGATGAAGCACTTCTAACCAATTAAGGCTTTTTTGTGCTATACAGTGGTGGGTTCTTAAAGGGGTATTTGCTGCAAATTTAGCAACTTTGTTATAACATTGTTTAACTTTTAATTTTTTGTGAAGCCTGGAGGAGCCTGATGGAAGCACCATAAAGAAGTGTGGGGAGGAGATAAGTAGCAAGTGTAGTTTTAGTTGAGTTGGTGGGAAAGTTTTTGGATCTGTAAAGCATCCTTTGTTTTTGATTATTTTTTATGCAATTTTGTATATGCAGGTTGAATCTAAGCTTATCACCACTATCAGCCCTAATAATTTGCTATGAGAAGTGACTTCAATGGTTGTATTATAAAGAGATAGGACTTTAAATTTTGTTTTTACACAAGACAGGGATTTGGGCAAAAAGAGTAGTAGTTTGGTCTTTTCTGGGTTAAGCATGAATTGTGAGTTAGAAAGCCATGTTTCAGTGGGTGTTAAAGTTTACTGAGTAATTTATTAGAGGTACACTATGTTGTCAAATGTGCAAATGAGAGTTGAATCATCTGCACATTGTATTAGGGTAGCCTGTTGTGTGAATGTATAGAGGGTGTTGCTGAAAATGTTAAACAGGAGCTGTGCAGAAATAATGCACATTTCATGGAAATTCATACAATTTATCTCCTATATCTCAGTATGTATTTTTACAGATTTGACACAAGCATAGCCATAGTAATAGTGGCAGGGGAGAGGGTGTGATGCCAACTTTGGATGAGGCATTTTCAGCACTGATGAAGAATATGCCATTCAGGTGAACCACTGGATGTCACATCTGGGTCAGCAAGTAGTATACCTAGATAAGCTGTCCTCAATGAGATGTGGGCATATACAACAAGGACTGCATTATATAGCTGTTAAAGTACATAGTGACCTCTACCAATCTAGGAACGGTAGTCTGGCCATTGCATTTTCAGCCAGCTTACTAATCTCCCATGGAATTTGCTCCAAGACATGGAATGGAAGATGCATAGAAACAGCTCTGTAAGAACTATTCTCCTGAGAATGCTGGGAATAGCAGGACCTTGGCAACTATTCCAATGACTCTTTCAAAAAAAATTTGGACCATTTTTTTCTCTCCTCCTCCATTGACATTGAATATTGGATGAAGCATCCATAAATGGAGATACACAAGTACAAATAAAATATGTTAATCTATTGTAATGCGATAAACACACAGCATATTTCTGAAATATGGTGCTTAGAGCATACCTCTTAACTGTCCAGATTTTTTCAGAATGAAGACTTTACCCTTATATTTTTGGTATGTTCTTCATAAAATGTGTGGTTTTGTGGCAAATTATTGAGGAATGAAGTCATTAAATAATAATAGACATTTGAGTTGCAGACTTTGTATCCTTCAGAAAATGAATGTGTTTGCAAAATGTGTTATTCTAGTAACTTTCTAAGTTTATAATAGTAACATTTAAAACCTGCCTATGATTTTGGCATTTTGTTCCCCCATTATTTTTGATTTATTTATTTTGCACATTGGTAAAGCCTCTTTTCACCGATGGCCCAGGTAAAAAAATTCCAGCAAATCACAAGTAGAGTACACATGAGAAAGGCGTATTATATATAAAAAGTACCTCAGAGTTTAAAATAAAAAGTTATTTTTGCAGCCATACAGTAGGTTTCACATCAGAGATTAGAGTACACAATTATTTTACATCAGAAACAATACTGTATATAATAAGCAAGGCAAACAGTAGGTGTAATATATGATAATGTGGGGGGGGTAGGATTAAAACTATTAGATGCTAATAAAGTGAGGTAAGAAGACAGATGTAACAATACAGGGAGGTTCAAAGAACAAGGGCTAGGGGGAATTATTATTTTGTTTGAGTAAAAATATCATAGTAAAAGAATATATCAAGATGCAATACCAAGAAGATCTGGCTAGTACTGTTTGAGCTGAAGGATGTAAGAGTGATAGGATATACAAGAGTAGTATGAAAGACAGGGTGGGAAAGATGAGGGTTAGTTTGAAGTGCTATATGGGGAAATAGGTAGGTGATATTCCAGATTAGGAATGAGCATTAAAGAATGTTGATTTTGTCTAGAATTATTGTACTCATAGATTTAGAGATATAGTCCAGAAACATGCCACACTGAGTTGTAAGTCTTCTCATCCATCCTCAGAAGGGTACCCTGTGGTTCTCCCATTCCTACTGGTCTGCAAAACAAATGATGTGCCACTGAAATATTAACATTATTCAATCTGCAAAATTGCTGGTGTGTATGACTGAATAAGCATGCCAAGTGTATCATCTGTGATGTAATATCACTGCAAAATATAAAAGATATAGTGAGCAATCACAATGTTACTATCACATCATACAAAATATATATGGCACTTTAGGTTGTGTGTTCCATATCACAGTTACACCACTGGATGTCCCATTCTTTACTGGCCTACATCACATATAAGCTATAAATGTGGAGAATTTTCTCCTTCTCATACAGGTTTATGTATATGTCTCTGACTTTTTTTAGGCTGTCAGTCTAGCAGAATTTTTACCAGAACAGGTCTCCCTAACAGAGAACAAATTCCTCCCAGAAGCACATCATAGCATTGTCTAACACAGGTGGGAAGGAGTGAAGAGTGGAAACAATAGGATTCCTTGGGAGAGGATATAGTCCATAATGTAAATACAATGTGATTAGTGACTACACATTGCAGGCATTTCATCACCATTCCATGAACGGCCAGGCATGATGATGGGATAGGCACATTGAAGTCATCAGACATGCCATAAAGGTCCATCACCTATTCCCAGTAAAGACACTGAAAAATTTGTAATGTTACTGGGCAGGCATGACGTGACCCACAAAATCCCAGACAGTGACACTGAAGTTGATGCTAGTCCCACATATTTTATCATCACTTACAAGTGCCACTTAATGTAGCCAGCATGCACATATAACTACATTTTGGAAATATTCCACCTGTAACCCTATTGTTAGAATATCCCATCTCTGATTACTTTTATTTCATGTTCAGTTTGAGGTAGAGATATCAATTTTTTCAGGTAGACCGGATCATGCTGCTCCAACAGGTGACAATGCTATAGCAGGCATGATCCATGTGCTTACATTACATATTAACTTAAGGTCTGCATGTAGATAGATGAGCACGTCATTGAATAGACTTCATGAATGTCACCTGCCACCAAGGCAGAGAGGTCAGTGCATGTTATAGTATGTATGTAATAAAGGTTTACTATCAAAAAGTTGAAAATAAAAAAAAAATCTATTTACTTGATTGAACCAACATTCTGAATTTGGCAAGGTCACTTTTACAGAATGTTGAAAACCATCACCTCAACTTCCACATTCAACCAAATTTGGAATGTCAGGAGGTGATGTCAGACCCTCAGGCATTTGTGCTGAAGCTGCCATATGACTTGTATGGCTACAGCACAAGTATTTACAGTTTTGCAGGGGGGCAGGCCCCCTGGACCCCCATGTGGCGGGCTCCCCCCCACATCCCCTGCAAATTATATATCCCCACTCCAAGATCACACTACAGTGAGTAAAAGGGCAAATTTCCCTACCCTACTGTAGTACGATCTGTTATCAGCACATCAAATGCACATTAGTGAATGTATACTACCATTTACTAATGTATATTCGAACATTTTCAGAACAGCATTATGAAAACTGGAAAAGATGCATTCATCGATTCCAGTTACACTAAATGCCATTCCACATTTTGATGGTAAACCTGTAAAGAATATCACAATATATGATGGGCTACATTTACAGCTAGGATTTATGACCCACTTCTGTTTACTTTGACTTTTATTACAGCAGTAACCACAATAGATCCTGCCCACCATGAAGCCTTTGTTGCCAGTGAGTCTGTTCAGGGAGGTGTCTCCCTGGCATGTACTAATGGCTCTGGTCTGGCAGAGGAATTAACACTGAATCCAGCCAGAGATAGTGCAGTGCATATAAAGAGCTTAAGCTGTGACATGCCAGACTTGGTGATGGCAGAAACATCTCTAATTTCAATTCTTGCTCATAATATATTTGGTGACAGTGGCTTTAGGTTGCAGAGTTATACAGCTGGACTCTGCATCAAGTGAATCCAGTAAGGAAAAATATCTGTATATTGGGCTTCTCTATACTGACCTCCTACATTTGGGAAGCATTACCTGCAAAACCTAAATCTGGTTTCAGCTTTACAGATTTCCATACCCTGTTCAAAAATTTCTTTTCCAAAGAAGGCACTTGTAGGTTTTAGGATTGGCAGGGTCACCTAAGATAACAAAAGATCTGTCATTGCTTCATGCCACTACTTTTGTTGGAAATTATATACAGCTTAAATCCACATGTAGTTACAAATCTCAAGCTTTCATTTTTTTTCTTTCTCACTAAATAATGTCTACTATTTCTTCTGTCTCCTCTCACTTTAATTCTCATCTTGCTTCCTTTCCACTTCAAATTCAGTCTATTTTTGTAAATACTGTAAATAACATTTTTTTCAGTTTGTTCATTATCTGTTTAGGAACTATGCAATGAATAATGATATTGTGTAAACTATTTATTTTTACTTCTGTATGCAATCCTTGCAGTCTCTGTTTTTTGTATTTTGTCCATATACTACTCGTTATAATTCTTGTACATTACTGAAATTATTTGCAATTGTATGTACTCCATAGGCTAAAACCAAAAGCAGTCTACTTGGATCAGTATTCTACCCTGATTAACAGATAAAAATGAAATACATGAATACATACATAAATAAACATGGAACTTCTGCAGAGGGTTGTGATGACCATGCCCTGGTCCAGCAATCAAGGAGCCTCAGTCCTCACCACTAACACCAGGAAGGTCAGCTCATAGAAGAGGAAAGGATAACAAATACACACAGCAAAGTACATTTTCCCTTAAGTGCATACAGAGATCACAGTCAGTTCTGATGCAGCTGTAAACAAGGCTGCAATCAGGTCTGCCTTAGTCAGGTTTCCATGCACCAGTCCCCTAGCCTGGCACATCTGCACCAGCTGGCTCCTTGTCAGATTTCCATACTCCTGTGCTGACATGTTGCCTGCTCACCCTGACTAACTAAGCTAACAAAAGAAATAAAACAATTGTGATCTGAACTCTGAGTATACACTGCGTGGCTGATTTAGAGTACAAAACACTTTCAAAGATCACTGTACATAAGTTACAGGATTCACTCTACCCACACCACTACAAGCCAATTAGTATTTGCCAACTAATTAATATGTGATTGTGGATATCCCACCGCTGCCAAACAGATGTGTGAGGATATCTTATCCCAACCACTGTGAACCACAAATGTAAGGATTATATGTGACGGCCGTGCCCTGGCCCAGCAGTCAAGGAGCCTCAAACCTTGCCACTAACACCAGGGTGGTTGTCTCATAGAAGAGGAAAGGATAACAAATACACACAGCAAAGTACAATTTCCCTTAAGTGCACACAGAGATCACAGTCAGTCTGGGGCCGGTTGCTCCCTTGCTCCCCAAGTCCCCAATAAGACTCCCCACTGGCACAGCTATAGAATCCAGATCTCAGCCTAGCTGGCAAGTTAACCTCCAGTACCCTCTCTGTCCAACCAGTGCTTCATGTCCCTGCCTAGGTAGCTGACACACACCCACACTTTGAGATAAGTATTTATACAACTTGACAGACACTCCTGGGAAAGACTGACACAGATTCTCTAGCTGTGCCCCTTTACCCAGACTGTATGGTAGTAATTACTGCCACCACCAGCTAATAATTATCAGCTACCCAAAGGCCCTTGAAAGGGTGTCCAATTATTACTGTGCAATTTATTATCCAATTGGTAATGTGACTATTCAGTCTAAGGCTTATTAGAGTGGCTTATTACAATAAACTATAAATATGCAATGTGCTGTAGAGCTTACTTATCTCTACACAAACCAGCCACAGGTAAAGGGTTTTAAAATATTTAATAATAAATAATTAAAACACAAGACAATACTACTACACCACAGAGATATCTAAGAGTTCAGAGATCACATATAAACCAATACAGTAGGACAGGTCTGATGTCAATGAAAACACTTAATCTAACTTTCTAATCTTTAGCTAATCTTAAGAGAAAACACAGTGCTACAATCCTACTTACATACATAAAGAGGATAAGCAGTGCTGGGGTTGATGGTCCAAGACACAATGCTTTCAGTCTCTCTCTCAACAATAGTTTTTAAACTCACTAACAAACAGCTCTGCTAAGGCCCTCCCAGATTACATCATTTTGACACTTAGGTTTTCCCAGTATACATATTACATAATTTTGGCACTTAGTCTGGAGTTCCCATGCCAACAAACTGCATTATTTAGCAATCTAACACCTGCTCAGGAAACTACAACAATAAAAGACATTTCACATGTACACTCTAACAATTATTCCTTAAGTTAAGACAATAGAAAGAATGCGTTCAGCCAGTCGCTTCGGCACCACCATTTAGATAATTGTAACTTCAAAGAACATTTTAAATGCTTGGCTTGGTTTTCCTTACAGCAGATGGCAATGTTGCAACAATCTTGAAGTTCACAGTTTACAGTGTTTTCTTTCATTTAAGAAGACAAGCTTGTATTTTACATTTATATATACAAATGACAGAATTATGTATCAAACTCTATTTGACTAGGCTGGCAGCTTTTGCCCATCTTTCCCCAATCTTTACATCTCTTCCTCCTTGGAGAACTCAAGCTAGTTTTTCAAGTGACCCTTGAGAAACGTCGCTTGAGAGGGTTAGGTCTATCTGAGGGTACCTCACCCCATTCCCTGTCTTGAGAGCCCATCTGCACTGGCATTGCTACTCCCACTGTGGTGCTATACTGACATATCATTTGCTTCCAACACAGGCTCCATCTTAGCAATTTGGCATTTTGCTGACTGGCTCTGTTTAACCATGTTAGAAGGTTGTGATCTGTCATTACAGTGAATTTTCTTCCATACAGATAAGGCTGAAGTTTCTGCAATGCCCACAATATAGGTAGACATTCCTTTTCTACAGCTGCATAGCCTCCCATGGTTGGAGCCTAAGACTGAGATAAACTACTGGGTGCTCTTCCCCTCTGAATAAATCTGGCTATGTACTGCCCCCACCCCATTGTTTAAAGCATCCACTTGCACAACAAATTATTTGCTGTATTCTGGACTGGCTAACACAGGGGATCCTCCCAAAGCTTCTTTAAGCTTCTGAAATGCCTGCTCACCTGCTGGGGTCCACAATACCTTATCTGGCCTGTTCTTCCTTGTCAGGTCTGTGAGTGGAGCGGCTATGGTACTATAACTAGGGAAAAACTTTTTGTAGTACCCTGCTGTCCCTAAGTATGCCCTCACCTGCTTTCTGGTAACAGGTGCAGGCCATGCCTGAACAGCTTCCACTTTGGGAGGTTCTGGCCTTATCTTACCACTCCCCACTCTCTGTCATAGGTAGGAGACCTCTGCCATATCCACCTGACATTTGCTCGGTTTAATGGTCAACTCTGCCCTCTGTAGTCTGCCCAGCACCTCCCTGACATGCTGAAGGTGCTCTGGCCAGGAATGGCTGTAGATGGCAATATCATCTAGGTAAGCAAGGGCAAACCCTCCTGCTCCTGCTAGGATGTTATCCATCAGCCTCAGGAAAGTTGCTGGGGCATTCTTCATCCCAAAGGGCATCTTTGTGAACTCATACAAGCCAAAAGGAGTCACAAAGGCTGACTTCTCTCTAGCATTAGGAGTCAAGGGCACCTGCCAGTAACCCTTGGTAAGATCAATGGTTGTAAGATACTTAGCCCCACCCAGCTGCTCTATGGCCTCATCTGTCCTAGGCATGGGGTAAGCATCTGACTCTATGTGACTATTTAATTTCCTGAAATCCACACAGAACCTGGTGCTGCCATCCTTCTTTGGCTTCTTTAGGAATCCCATGGACTGTTGGAGTCTTAAATCACCCCTAGTTCCAACATCTTCTGCACCTCTTCCCTCAGAGTCTGTTTGACTCTCTCAGGCACCCTATAAGGGGCTTTCCTAATAGGCCTTTGTAGTCCTGTATCCACCTGGTACTGCACCAGGTGGGTGCCCCCTGGCTTCCCAGTGAACATGTCCCCAAATTCCTACAACACTGCTCGGATTTCTCGAACCTGGGTAGGAGATAGCTGCTGGGACATTGCTACCCCTTCCACCAAGGTGTCGGCCCGAGCCTCACTGAGGATATCAGTCCCCAGATCTCCCTCAGACTCCTCCTGCAATCCACTGCAAATGCTCAGCACAAGGGCCTCCCTATCATGGTAAGGTTTCATCATGTTAACATGGTACAATTTGTGCCCCTGCCATCTGTTTAGCACTACCACCATGTAATTAACATCACTTACCTTTCTTACCACCTTGTAGAGTCCCTCCCAAGCTGCTTGCAGCTTGTTGTGTCTGACAAGAATGAGAACCATTACCTGCTGCCCTACAGCATACTCTCTAGCTCGAACATTCCTGTCATACCACACCTTTTTCTGTTGTTGGGCTTCTGCTAGGTTCTCCTGGGCCGAGCCCATGGGTTTCCTGAGCCTTCTCCTGAGGGTTAGGATGTATGCCACAACAGACTTCTTGTGAAACTCACACTCACCTTCCCACTCATATCAAATTAAATCTAGCGGTCCCCTCACCCTATGCCCATACAGCAACTCAAAGGGTGAAAAACCTGTGGATTCCTGGGGAACCTCTCTGCAAGCAAAAAACAGATGGGGCAAATATTTGTCCCACTCCCTCTTAAACTGATCTGCAAATGCCCATAGCATGGACTTGATGGTAGAGTTTAACCTCTCAACAAGACCATTGGTCTGGGGATGGTAGGTGGTGGTCTTCATGTGCTTCACCCCACTGGACTTCCACAGACAAGCCAACAAGTCTGACATGAAATTGGCACCTTGGTCAGTCAGTATTTCTTTTGGGAAACCCACCCTGCTGAAAATCTCTAACAAAGCATTTGCCACCTTCTCTGCCTCAATGGAGGACAAAGCCACTGTCTCAGGGTATTGTGTAGCATAATCCACTACCACTAGGATATCCTTTTTCCCTGTGGAACTTGGGGTACTCAGAGGCCCCACAATATCCAATGCTACCCTCGGAAATGGCTCCTTAATCACAGGCAAAGGCATCAACGGAGGTCTCACCTTGTCTCCTGCCTTGCCTACCTTTGGGCACTGCTCACAGGTCCTGCAGTACCCTGTTACATCTCTGGAAATTCCAGGCCAACAGAAGTTCTGCATAATATGCCTCTTTGTACATATTATGTCCTTATGACCTGCAAAGGGAATATCATGGGCTATGGCAAGAAGCTCCAGATGGTAGGCTCTAGGCACTACCAACTTCTGTACTCTCTCACCTTCTTGCCCTCCTTCAGAGGTCCACTCTCTGTATAGTAACCCTTTGTCCCAGTATATAGATCCCCACTTCCCTTGAGAATCAGGTGCCTCCCTAGCTACCCGCCTCAGGCCTTGCAATGTAGGGTCTGAGAGCTGAGTCTGTCTCAACTCTCTCCTTGTAACCCTTCCCAGCTCCCCTTCCACAGAAAGTCTGGCATCCTCTGACAGTGGTGCCTTACTGTCAGCCTGGGTACTACTACTCACCTCTACCTTTGCAATTACCCTGTCCAAGGGAACATCAGTACCCACAAGCAGCTGTGGTTCACCTTCAGTCTCACTGCTACAGTGTAGCTCACTCCCTGAAGTAACCACCTCAGCAGTCCTGGCTGCAAGTACGCAGTCTGTCTGGATCTTCCCCAGGCTACCAGACCCACATGCTTGTCTCCTAGTCTCACTGTGTATAACTGCATAAGTACATGGCACTGCCTCATCCGAATCCTTCCCTCTTAGGACATCTGCTGGATGGTAGCTCCATACCCCAGTTGTCTCAAGACAACCTACTGTTGGCATTTTGTCTTTCCCACTTACTGGTTCCCTCACCTTTGGTTCCCCATCTTGCCTCCATGGACATCTGTATGCCACATGGCCCCACTGGTTGCATTCAAAACATTTAACCCTAGCTCCTGGACATGTATCAGGACAAGTGGCTTCCCCTGCTACTGGCAGATTCTGTTGGGGCAGTCTGCGCTGCCCACCATGGGTTCCTTTAGACCCATGAGTAGTACTGGGGGTCCCCTTCCTGTGCAGGGCTGTCCTGCTAGCCAGGTATAGGTCTCCCTTTTTCCCCAACTCATCTGAAGTAGCACATTGTCTATCAGCTAACCAGATCCTCATGTCCTCAGGCAAAGTGCTAAGAGCTTGTTCCCTCACCAAAAAGTCTGCCAGCCCTTCAAAAGTCGTGACCTGACATCCTCTCATCTAGCTATGAAAATAAGTGCTCAGTTCAGCAAAATATCCACATACATTTTCATCTGTCTTGCGTTTATGCTCACAAAACTTTTTCCTATACATTTCAGGTGTTAGCTTAAAACAATCTAACAGACATTTCTTTGCAGCAGTATAATCAAAACAGACAGAGTCAGGCATTTGTGATATACAGGTTACAGCTTTCCCATGGAGTAAGGGGGTCAGGAACCGTACCCAGAGCCTTTGGTCAACACTATACTGTTTGCATACCCTTTCAAACATGTGAATGAAACTATCAAAATTATCCCCCTCTTTAAATTATGGAAGAAATTTACTAACCTGTTGTACTTCTGGGGTCCAGTTACTCCCTTCCCCATTACCTCCATGACTCTGGCGAAGAGTCAGCATTTCCCTCTCATGCTTCCTCTGATGCTCCTTTTCTTCAGCTTCTATCTCCAAATGCCTGGCCTCCAACTCATGTCTCTTTAGCTCCAGCTGGATTGTTAAGTCCACTGCAGAAAGGTTGAGCTGTCCATTCCCCGAGGCTATTGTATCTCCACTGCCAGTCTGATTGTCCTTCGCAGAAAGGTTGAGCTGTCCATTCTTTGAGGATATTGTATCTCCACTGCCAGTCTGATTGTCCTCCTGGATGCTGTGTTCTGATGCAGCTGTAACCAAGGCTGCAATCAGGTCTGCCTTAGTCAAGTTTCCATGCACCAGTCCCCTAGCCTGGCACATCTCCACCAGCTGGCTCCTTGTCAGCTTTCCATACTCCTGTGCAGACATGTTGCCTGCTCACCCTGACTAACTAAGCTAACAAAAGAAATAAAACAATTGTGATCTGAACTCTGAGTATACACTGCGTGGCTGATTTAGAGTACAAAACACTTTCAAAGATCACTGTACATAAGGTACAGGATTCACTCTACCCACACCACTACAAGCCAATTAGTATTTGCCAACTAATTAATATGTGATTGTGGATATCCCACCGCTGCCAAACATATGTGTGAGGATATCTTATCCCAATCACTGCCACCAGATATGTGAGGATATCTTATCTCAACCACTGTGAACCACAAATGTGAGGATTATATGTGACGGCCGTGCCCTGGCCTAGCAGTCAAGGAGCCTCAAACCTTGCCACTAACACCACGGAGGTCATCTCATAGAAGAAGAAAGGATAACAAATACACACAGCAAAGTACAATTTCTCTTAGGTGCACACAGAGATCACAGTCAGTCTGGGGCTGGTTGCTCCCTTGCTTCCCAGGTCCCCAATAAGACTCCCCACTGGCACAGCTATGGGATCCAGATCTCAGCCTAGCTGGCAAGTTAACCTCCAGTACCCTCTCTGTCCAACCAGTGCTTCATGTCCCTGCCTAGGTAGCTGACATACACCCACACTTTGAGATATATATTTATACAACTTGACAGACACTCCTGGGAAAGGCTGACACAGATTCTCTAGCTGTGCCCCTTTACCCAGGCTATACGGTAGTAATTACTGCCACCACCAGCTAATAATTATCAGCTACCCAAAGGCCCTTGAAAGGGTGTCCAATTATTACTGTGCAATTTATTATCCAATTGGTAATGTGACTATTCAGTCTAAGGCTTATTAGAGTGGTTTATTACAATAAACTATAAATATGCAATGTGCTCTAGAGCCTATTTATCTCTACACAAACCAGCCACAGGTAAAGGGTTTTAAAATATTTAATAATAAATAATTAAAACACAAGACAATACTACTATACCACAGAGATATCTAAGAGTTCAGAGATCACACAGAAACCAATACAGTAGGACAGGTCTGATTTCAATGAAAACACTTAATCTAACTTTCTAATCTTTAGCTAATCTTAAGAAAAAACACAGTGCTACAATCCTACTTCCATACATAAAGAGCATAAGCAGTGCTGGGGTTGATGGTCCAAGACAAAATGCTTTCAGTCTCTCTCTCAACAATAGTTTTTAAACTCACTAACAAACAGCTCTGCTAAGGCCCTCCCAGATTACATCATTTTGACACTTAGGTTTTCCCAGTATACATATTACGTCATTTTGACTCTTAGTCTGGAGTTCTCATGCCAACAAACTGCATTATTTAGCAATCTAACATCTGCTCAGGAAACTACAACAATAAAAGACATTTCACATGTACACTCTAACAATTATTCCTTACGTTAAGACAATAGACAGAATGTGTTCAGCCAGTCACTTTGGCACCACCATTTAGATAAATGTAGCTTTAAAGAACATTTTAAATGCTTGGCTTGGTTTTCCTTACATCAGATGGCAATGTTGCAACAATCTTGAAGTTCACATTTTACAGTTTTTTCTTTCATTTAACACAAGCCTGCATTTTACATTTATATATACAAATGATAGAAGTATGTATCAAATTCTATTTGACTAGGCTGGCAGCCTTCGCCTATCTTTCCCCAATCTTCACAAGAGTGATCATCATATATCAGCCGGACAGAAAGGACTGGTGATAATGTAACATGTGAGGACCAGGAGATGCCAGGGCTACACAAACTGTATTGCATATATGCATGGTAGTTCAGGCCATTGAGCATCTGCCAAAGCCATTCATGGTCACCCAAGCAGATTTAACTGGAATTTACATGGTGTGTTTCAGATGCTCATAGATATATGGTGGGGATGAAAATATGTCAGCTGATGAGGGAATCCATGAATGTGTTTTTCCAAATATACATGAGACATACGGTCTCAACAGCAGCAGTCCCCAACCATGCCACTTGCTGTAAGCAGGATGTTTCATGCATCGAATGAACACCTGAGATGTTAACTATTGGTTTGGGTCATAACTATGGAACTCAACATCCTGATCCGGCTGTACAGGGGACACTGGTTGAGACCATAATCTCTAGTCCATCTGTTTTTTAGTGAAACCATGTCCTCTGTAGTGTGGCTGGATCCCAAGACCTGAAATGGGATCTTACACTTTGACTGTCTTCTCACTGTTTATAAATCCAAACCTTTCCACTCTTGTGTGAAACAGACACCTGTAAGTGAAAATACTGAACCTGTTATCAGTGGTAAATATACTAGTACAAATCACCTTCTGAAACATCTCCAGACACAGAATGAGACCAACCATACTAGAAGATATAGGTTACCTACCTGTTCCCTGCAATGAATGTTCGTTGTTTCTACACTGTCTTTGCCTATATCTTTTCTATGTGTCCTTTGGTAGTTGTACACATTACATGATAACAGTTGTGTTATATATAACCATTGCCATATCTGGTAAAATTTAAGGCTATGTTCAGTGCCTCCAGTGTTCAAGAAGTGGATGTTTCAGTCTTCCCTGTTTGTGTGTGTGTGTGTGTGTGTGTGTGTGTGTGTGTGTGTGTGTGTGTGTGTGTGTGTGTGTGTGTGTGTGTGTGTGTGTGTGTAACATCATGGCAAGAGTGTGTGGACATCACTTTTGTCTATGTTCTGTACCTATGTGTGGCACATCATGGGGTAGAGTTGTCTGCTGGATATTGCCTTTTCATTAGTGATTGGCCATATTGCATGCACTGGCTTCCCACACACTGATGTCATGCATCCTTAGCATGTTCCTCACTGTCATCATCATCATCATCATTATCATCCTACAAATGTTCTTGATGAGTTTCTTGGGACTGTGCTGGAAGATCTATAACAATACAAACTGAGAAATCACCATGCTTGCATGTCACCATATCTGACAGCACAACAAACAATGTGAGCATTTAATCAGTTTTCTTGGGTGTAAACTGCAGAGCACCCCCAACTGTATTCAAATCATCAAATCAAAGCTTAATTAATCAAAACATATGGTCGATCTAATTTCTGTGCAAGCTGTGCTTCTTACTGTATTACTCTTATGCAGGTGACTGATGACTGCAACTAGGGCCCCAAGGGGTGCCCTCTGTCAGCTGGAAGACATAAATCAGGTTATCTGTGCTACATCAATATTCATTACTATCCACTACTGTTATATACTTTTGCCAGTTGTATACCTAATATGTAAATCTTATATGCATATACAGTTACCAAAAGTTCTTCCCTGGATATGGTTATGTGGATGCAATCAGTGTCGCCAAAACATGACAAAATTTGAAGTCTGACAGAAAAATCGTATGGATGGGTGGTATTTAGCTGCTATTCTTAGGAACATTACATAGGTATTAGCATTATTCACACTTACATCTTACAATGAAAGACAGGAACTTCTCAAAGCTACAGCCTGTGATGATTTATGGTGTCACCTAAGTGGTGTTAGCATGTCCCAGATATGTGTATGCCCCATGACAAGGAAATATTTGTTTACAGTAGTGCTGAGACTCCCTGCTGGCTGTGTGGGATCATGTATGACATATCCATAGCCAGGACCAGATCTTTGCCCTGATGATACCTGTCTATGTCCTGGTCAGAGAGATGGTCTAACTGGGGTAACTGATACTGCCTTGCTGATTATCTCCTTGTTGTAAGCTGAGCAGCAACTCACAACTGTGCATCATAGGTCAGAACATTTCTCTGCACATCTGTAAATGCTAAAGATGCAAGTCAGTAGTTTGGTTTGGTTCTGTTCAGAAACAACAGAGATCTCTAATATGTACTGTCAGTTCTTACTTCTGTTTTATAAATGTACAGTATCCTTCATCATGGTTACAGAATCACTCACAGAATTAAATCACTCTCAGAAGGATGACTGCCTGTAACTGATTGTGCATGGCTTCATTTGCATATAGTACCCACAGGCTGTCTTTGGCATATAAAATGCTCATCTTTGGTGACGCTCCTTACTTTAATGTATATTTCAGTCCATCCCACTGTCAGAACATCATTGTCTGGTGTCTGGTGCTGGAGACTTAAAACAACAAAGAAGATGGGGCAAAAATGTTGAAAAGAGTAGCTGTTAAAGTACTCATTGGTAATAAGAATAAAACAAGTCTGCAAAAAATAGTTGCAAATCTAGACATGCCTGTACCTTTGAATAAAATGCATTGTAATCAAGGCTGATGCTAGCTTGACCAGGATTGTAGTTCGAATGTATGAAAAAACCAGCTGGGTCTGTGCAACAGTGGGATAAATTCATGACTATGCCCCAGACAGCATAAGTCTGAGTAGCAGTTCAGGCACAGACTCACCTTTATGCTCTCTCTCTCTCTCTCTCTCTCAACTGACTCCTAGAAGGACCCTATGGGCAGGCATCATAATCCATGGAGTTCTAAGGGTAAATGAGGGAAACAGAAATAGGTTGATAGGTCTTTCTTCTGTACTTATACATGTACTCACACCTGCTGACAGCTTACAGCCCCCAATATACCCACTGCATGTCTTTAAAATGTATGGAGGGGCAGAGTATACAGAGAAAAGCCACACAAACACAGTTAGGACATGCAGATTCTGCACAGAACATGGAAGTAAAACAGCTGAAGTCAGAGCCATCATGAGAATAGGCTTATTAGTCTGTGGTAGGGGTATCAGTTTTCTCCTTGGCAGGAGGCTCAACATGTATGTAGATTACCTAGCAGCATCTGGGAACACATGTATGCAAACATGCATGCATCTAACTGGAACTGATAGCTTTTGCTTCAGCAAAGTGGACATTAGGACAGAAGCACTGGGATAAAGGGATTATCCTACAATTATTATACTACCGCACCCTAATCTAGAAAATTCTTAGTCAAAAGACAGTCAGTCGGATAATTAAATTTTTCCAGTGAGGAAAATGGATCAAGTATTATAAACAAATTCATAAATGTAAGCATAAATCTCTATGTCAGCCAATCGAGAACCAAATGGCTGACAGATAAGACACATGAAATTAGGGTGGGGGAATCCTCCTCCAACAAGAGGCCTGTTACTAGTGGTGACCACAGGGCTCATTACTGGGACCTCTCCTGTTTGGAATATACTTCTCTGAATTCAATGCAAATGTAGAGGGCCTTTGGCTGACCAAATTTGCTTACATCTGGACCTAGCAAAATGATGAGCTGGCAGCAGGTGTGTTTGTATGTGTAATAGATGCTAATTACAGTATAAGCAGGTGAACTCCATTTTCATGAACCAATCCAACATGATTAAGCTAGTCTACATGCTATAACACATTCATGTAACCTCCATTCTTGTTTTTCTAAATACTTCAATACAGTTACAGTACAGACAAGGAAAGTTTAACTGACACAGTGCTAGGGTTTGCTGCAGCTATTCTACATCTGTATGTGCTAGAGGCTGAAGTCAATGCTGCTGGTGCTGATAACAGTAAGCCTAAGCCAAGAACAAGAAGAATATTCAGGCCAGGGGTTATCTACCAGGTGCTACATGAGCTGGAGATTGTAGAACACCACAAGGTGAACAGGGACACAATTACAAGAACTCTGTGAGCTCTGCCCTCAACTTAGAGTCAGATCCAACCAAGGGGTACCCAGCCCAGTGGAAACTAAGGTATGTGTAGCCCTTGGAATATTAGCTACTGATACTTTTCAAAGACCAATGGGGACATGATGGGTGTGTCACAGGCATCAGCATTCAGGATCCTCCAACAGTTCCTGGATACTATGCTCATACATGCCAGTGAGCACATATGTTTTCCCAGTAGTTCTAAGGAGAGGGGTAGAAATATGCAACAGTTCTACCCTGTAGTTCATTACCCTGAAGTACTGGGTACCATAGATTTCACTCATGTACACATCAAGTCACCACATGGTGAGCAGGATAGAATCTACATTAACCACAAGGGATACCACTCCATCAACTGCCAAGTCATGTGCAATGCCCAGGGAATAATCTTGAATGTCCCTGCAGTTATCATGACTCCTATATCTGGTATACATCACAATATATCAGATGTTCACTAGTAGGGACATCCCACAGGGCCAATTATGGGAGGATGCTAGCTCTACACTGGAACCATGGATGATGACACCCATCAGAAATGCATACACAGCCATGGCAGAATGCCATAATAAGGCACACACCCAAACCAGAAGCATCATAGAGTATGTGTTGGGCTGTTGAAGTCAGTGTTGCAGTGCTTAGATACATCTGATGGAGCCCTGCAGTACAATCCAGAAACATGTGCAAAGTCCTCACAGTATGTGCTATGCAGCAATATCTAATTTTGTGGAAACAGCTGCAGCAGGATCAGCTTGGGGAAGGGACATACATTCCCCCACCAATGCCTAGGTCACCACAGCCACAGCCAGAGGAGTGTTTAGAGTAGTAACCACCAGCTGCTGTGCCTGCAGGCAGATGTAGGTGTGCTCAGTATGTCTTGCTTTGGCTAAAAGACAACACATAGCACATTCACTCACCACCTAGGTGAATAATACCTTTCTTCTTTCTCCTACTCGCACACATGATAAAATAGATGCCAGGCAACTCACATGACCTGCACCTCCCATGTACTGTCTGTATACTCCTTGCATCAGACAGAGTCAGTCCTAAACTCAAAATGTGTCCACTGCAAGGGAAGTCCTGAAGTTAGAGTGTAGTTTTGAATGATATTATGGCATACCCTGTTATTTATTAGGCTGGAACAGTAAATAAGCAAATAATGCTGTGGATGTGTGCAAAAAGTACTTTAACATGTGACAGCAAACAGAACTTTACTTTACTTATATGTGTCCATTAGTAAGTACTAGGCCTCAGGAGTCAAACATTCAGATAGTCCTCCTTCTGAAGTATACTGATGGCCTTATTTTTGCACCATACCTTTGTACTGGAAAATCCGTAAAGACAGATGTTAGACAGTACTGATACACATTGCAGTTTCTGACTTTAAAACCCTTCCCAAGATCAAACAACAGGAAAGGAAGCAGAGCCAGGAAAGTAACAAGAGCATCATATCCTTGTTTGTGCCATAGCAGTATCAACTTTGCTTACCCACAAAAGTACAGGCTATGCTTGTTTATGACATAACAGTACATGAGCTCCTCCCCCAAGAGCAGTGTAGCTCTTCTTGTGCCTTAACAGTAACTCAGCAATGGTCCCCCCAAATGAACAGTATATGGCTGTTTGTGCCATCCAATCTGGCCTTCACTTGCTGGCAAATGCATATCATATAACTCCCAGTTAATATCCGCACACATTTTAAGGCCAAGGATACTGAATGCCTTCCACACTTGAATGTCTGAAAATACTGCTCAGATAACTGATGAAGTACCAAGAAACACTGATAAGTAAGACAAAGCTGTATATCTGATAACAGAATCCTAATAGATTGCGCAATCAGTAAGACCTCATAGCAGTGTACATTCTGGTGCATTTTCTTTGTTGAACAATGACTTCAGTTCTTTGCTACCAAGCTGTATGAGTGGCGGAGTGCTAAGACATACATCCTGTTTTCTGACTCTGCAGTGGTGTGAGACTTCAAATCCTGAACTATGTAGAAATATCTGATGCGTAGCATCATTTGTAATGTGGATGTCATACCTTACTTTTACTCAGTTCATGTATATCTCCCTTTCCATTTATTTTTGTACTTTTCTTCTTTTTTTATTCCACTGTTTCAGTGATGCACTGTATAGCACAAACAAATGACTGCAGGTCTGGCTGTGCTTATGTGGCTTGCATGAAGCATGGCATTGTTAATACTGGACCACTTAGGAAGCAGACAGGCAAACATAGAAACTGGATACATTCAATAAATGCTTTTGGCCAGCACAAAAACCCAGTGTGGTGTAACTATTACACATTAGCAGTGCGGCTCACATTTGCTCACTGCTTGCCTACATGCAAACAGCTGTATCTTGCATGTTCATACATTTAGTTAACCATAGCACAAATCTACTGCCCAAAGCACACCTTTTAACTGTTTAGATATTTGGAGAATGTCCTGATTTTGGCATCACAGTTTCACCCTGCTCCTCATAAAAAGTTTGTTTTCTGGCAAGTACTTTGAACATACTTGACTATTTAAGCCAGAAAACAATGACAGCCATTTGAATTTCAGAGCTCCTGCCCTTCAGACAATTCACATTAATGCAAAACATGTTATTCTATCAACTGTGTAAGTCCATAAGAAAAGCATGTAAAACGTGTCCCTGTGTTTGGTCCTTTTTCAACCCAATATGTATGGATTTGTCTAGATTCCTTTCTATAAAAGTTTGAGAGGTATGGTTCAATGTGCTATGGAAATGTATATATGATGTTTTCTGATTTAAGTATATGTGTTGGACACACAGCCATGAGCATTACAACCCTGGTGTTTCACTTTATTTTTTTTCCACAAATATATCAACCATACTACAAAGTGTAATTTTTAATGTTATATGCTCCTTCATGGACAATGCCAGTTGGTGGTGTTCACAGCTATGCTTTGCTAAACTCAAACATCCAAATATGCTAAATAAGGGTACTAAGCAGCCTAGTGCTATTAGGCTATTAGCCTTATATGACTCTATGACTCTATGTGCCTATTCAGACCTCCCAAGCCATTGTTCCTCACATGGCCTGCTGATGTCATCTACTATAAGTTCACCTGCACTCCTGTATAGGTCAGACCTGTTCTGTGATGTGTGTGTTAAGTACTGTATTCTGTAGTCTGTGCACCTTAGAGAGGTAGTGGTTCATCTTTGCCCCCCAAAAAACAAAATGACCGGCTAAAGACCCATTGTGCTAACAAAACATCTTTGAGATGCTAAATGTGCTATCAAAGGACCCGTCTATGTAACACGTGTACATACTTATAACACGGCATTCCCATTTCAGGTATTCTCTATGCTGTGTATCTGTGAAATGGCTTGACAACAAAGGACATAATATCATTGCACTTCTAAGTAATGCATACAGATCAAAGTGTGAAAGGCATTATTTCACATTTATTCTTAACTACATTCCAGCATATGCATTATGTAGGTAACAAAATGAGAACATACCTGCTGGAGTGCAATACTCCTCTGTAGAGAATACTGTGAAGAAATACGGTTATCTTATTGAGTTGAACAATATACTATCTCTCCTCAACGTCAGTTTAGCCAGCCATACATTTGCCTTTTTGTATTGGAGTACAATATTAATGGATTGCATCTGTCCTAGTCTGTGCTCCAGAGATGCTAATTACTGCATAAGCAGATGAATTGCATGCTAATCAACCAATCTTGTGAAGCTATTCAACAGGATATAAAGTATCCATGCAGACTCCATACTATTTTTTCCTAGGGATGTCACAAAGTGTGGAGTACAGACACAGCATTTACAAAGTTAAGTCCTGAACATGTATTGTAATGCACAATACTATTATAGCATATACTTGTATTTCATCACTTGATACAGTAGGCAGATAAAAGGTGGGAGATGTGTACAGAAAGTCAAGTAACGTGACAACAGAAAGTTATTTCACTTGCATGTGTCCATTAGAAAGTAGTAGTCTTCAGCCATGCAAGATTCACACATTCGAATCCTGAGCATCCACAGCTCCTCTGTGCTGGTCCTGCGGTTTAGGCTGCTTGATTTTGCCTCCCATAATCCATCCCAGGTGCTCCCTCCCTGCTTTAAATGCAAAAAGAAAACCCCTGGCCATCACCTGAAGACACCCTGAATTTGCCAACTTGTCTGGTACTTAGAAAACTACTACTGAGAAGACCCACCCCCCCAACAAGAATGTGTAAAGTAATCCATCCTAGGTGCTCCCTCCCTGCTTTAAATGCAAAATGAATACCTCCGGCCATCACCTGAATACACCCTGAATTGGTCAGCTTGTCTGGTACTTAGAAAACTACTACTGAGAAGACCTCACAACAAGATTGTGTAAATGAATCCATCCCAGGTGCTCCCTCCCTGCTTTAAACGCAAAAGGAATACCTCCGGCCATCACCCAAAGACACCCTGAATTGGCCAGCTTGCCTGGTACTTAGAAAACTACTACTGAGAAGACCCCCCCCAACAAGATTGTGTAAATGTATGTTGCTTAACACTAATTAAATGTAGACTTGATGTACTATCTATAGAGTTAGTCTGCCCTCCCGTATGCGCGTTCTAGCAGCCTACCGCAGACTGTTTGCCCTCTCCTCCTCCTATCACTACCCTAGAATATATTTAAACCCAAGACTAATCCAACTATCCCTGCTGTTTGCTATCTCCTTCTACCATTAGGTGGCAGCATCTAGAATATAAATCATAGATATTCTTTATAATCCCAAGTTTTATTTTTTTCACAAACAGTTGGTTGTGAGTTAATATCCTTAGACTGTAAATATCTTCTCCCCCCTGCTAAACCACCCTCTGTAAAGGCAGCCTTCATTTTCTGGCTGGAAATATTTAGCTCATACCTTACAACTACAGCCTTTAAACTGCTCTTTGCTGATACTTTTTCTGCAATACTCACCTCTAGTGTTCTTTCCCACTCTGTTCGCCCTATGGGCTGACTCCGCTCCTCTACCCTGCCCCCAATTCCCACTCACCCCAGTACTCCTAGCTTTATCCCTATCTTACCCCACCCTCTCAGCCTAATTATCCAATACCAGCTCCCACCTCATTACTCCTCCCAGCTATTGCCATCCTTCTTAAACTCTGTAATCTTTACTCCACCCAATAATTATAGTCCCCTCCTCTTTCCTTAAATCTCTATAATACCTCTATCCCTTTTTAAACCATTTCTTCTTCATAGCCTTCTCTATTTTCCTAACCACTCATACCACTCTTGCTTTGCTCCAACATGCTCTCCTCAGGTTACCACACCATCCAGTTCCCCAGCCTCCTCTTTCTGTTCCTACTTCCCTTATACTATGCTACCTCATATTCCACCTATGATTGTCCAATGCTACCTACAAAGGCAACTGCCATACAAACCCACCTACTCCCTCTCTCTTACTCCCATTTCCACTCTATCTCCTCTTCTCTCATTCAGCCCAAACCTCTGCACCTATTCCACCCTAAAATGTTCTCCCCTAAAGTCATGACACTGTCACCTACTCCAATCTACAATCTACCAAAATTCATGCCTGGCAGACCAATATGGCTAAAGGATAGCTCGTTTAACAACCTAGTCCAAGCTGGTGATATCCATCCTAGCCCTGGTCCTACATCCTTTATTAACAACGCTCATCCCTTACCCTCTTCCTCCTATCTCAACACCCTAAACATTTTTACAATTAATGCACAAAGTCTAAACAACAAAGTACACCAATTTCAAGATTGGTTAAGCCATAACCAACCAGATATCTTAGCCATCTCTGAAACTTGGCTCAAGCCCTTTATCTCCGACTCTGCATCCAGGATTTCATTGTCTCAGAAATGACCAACTAAATAAAAAAGGTGGAGGCACTGCCCTAGTCTACTCCAACCTTCTTACCTTAATTCCCCTCCAAATTCCAATTCCTCATTTCCAGAACACTGAACTAACTGCTGGAATTCTAAAACAAAATAAACATAAAAATATCTGCATCATTGCCCTATATATCTCACCTGGTAACAATATCTCTGCACTCAAAAATATTCTCCTATGGGCCTCTACTGAAATTAACTATGAAACTTATATCATCGGTGATGTGAATATTGACTGGAATAAAATCAATTGCCCCTCTCCCTCCCTATCTATTAACCTCTATAACTTCACTCAAATAATCCTCTCCATCACTCGACCTAACAAAATATACCCTCCTGGATCCACTATAGATTGGATCATAGTCTCAGCTCCAAATAAAAAAACAATTCTGGCACAATTACTGATACCTTTAGCGACCACCTCCCAGCCTTCATGCATCGCTCAACTAGTTCCTCCCCACACCAGCATCAATACATTCAAACTCATAACCTCAGTAGCTTCAACCCAACTACTTTCTCAAATACTTTCAAACAAATGAACTGGCAAATTCTAAACATCCTTCCTCTTGACAAGGCTATAGAATACTTTAACTCTGTCTTCCTTGATACTTTAAACTCACTAGCCCCACTAAGAAACAAAAGGATAAAAACTAAAACTGCTCCTTAGCTATCCAGCGAGACAAAACAGATTATGCACCATGGAGACAAACTTTGGAAGCATTACCAAAACAATAAATTGGCCAATAAATTGCTCTAATACAAACAGCTCCGCAACTGTGCAAATTAACTAATCACCAAAGACAAAAAATCCTACTATATCATACTTCAGTCCAATAACAATAAAAACCCTATGAAATTCTGGAACTCAATAAACTCACTCCTCATTCCAGGCTCCAAGAATAATCCCTGTCCTGACTCAAGTAAATCTGACCTCGAACTAGACTCTAAATTTAACAAATTTTTCATAGAAACTATTACTACCCTCACCAAGACTTTTCCTAATAATAACCCAACTGCTCTACACTCTCCCCCTTCTAACTCACCTCATCTGTTTGAACTCAAACCCATCTCCACTAACCTTATAAAAAAACTTTTGTCCAAACTTAAACCTTGCTCTAACGGTCCCGACAATATTTCCTCTTCCTTCCTAAAATGTGCTGCTGATGGCATTGCTCTCCCAATCAGCATCATTATCAACCAATCCATAAAAGAATCATATGTCCCCAAACTCTGGCGCTCAGCTTATATTCTTCCTCTTCATAAAGGAGGCAAAAATACCAGCATCTCAAACTTTTTCCCCATTGCTTTCCTCTTACCAGTCTCCAAAATCCTAAAAAAATGCATCCACCTCCAACTTATGCCTTTCCTGACCCAAAACAATCTTCTCACTCCTACCCAGCATGGCTTCCGCACAAGCCATAGCACAATAACCACTCTACTCTCTTTCATAGAAACTGTCAATCAAGCCCAAGATTCAGGACACTTAGTTTCTACTGTTTTACTCAGTCTGTCTAAAGCCTTTGATACTGTTTCTCACAAGCACCTTCTTTGTCATCTCTCAGACCTTAATCTCTCACATAAGGCTTTATCCTGGTTCTCCAGCTACCTATCAGACAGATCACAGGCAGTCAAATGGAAGAACTTCATCTCTTCCTTCCTACCTACCCCAACTGGCATACTGCAGGGATCCATCCTTGTGCCAATGCTTTTTAACATCCTCATCAATAACTTTCACACTGCTATTCCTGATGCTAAAATCATTCAATAAGCAGACGATTCAACCTTAGTCTGCTCTGCCTCAAGCCTCTCTGAATTGCTAACTAAAACCCAAACTGCCTTCTCAACAACTGAAAACTGGATGTGCCAAAACCACCTCTCTCTCAATGCAAATAAATCAAAGATTCTCCTATTCCCTCCCACAAAGACCATCTCCTACAATAAAAACAACTTCAAAGTCTATAGTCAAACCAACCACCTATAGAAGTTGTCCCATCTGCCAAACTACTTGGCATTGCTGTAGATGAACACCTCACGTTTGATATTCATATTTAACAAAATATTAAGAAAACCTGCCAAAAGCTAGGTATGCTGTATAGGAATAATCACTTTCTCTCCAACTCTACCAGGCAAACTCTGGCCTCGACTTATCTTCTTTCTTCCTTATTATACGTAGCCTCTCTCCTAACCAACCTGTCCTCCTCTATCACCTCTGAACTAGAAAACTGCTACAACAAAAATCTCTAAATTTGCCTCTAAATCTAAAAATACCACCCATCACTGCCTAACCCTACAATCCCTGAATTGGCTTGAACTCCCAAACTACCTAGACTATCTCCATATCTCTACTGCACATAGACTCATATTTCACCCAACAAAATGTCCTGCTCTAACTAACATCCTATCCCCTTATACACCCAACAGAGCTCTCAGATCTGAAAATCAGAACTTAATTACTATCCATAAACTTAAACGTCCTGCTGGCCAACTTCTCCTATCTTTCTCACTAGGCAAAAAATGGAATTCCATTCCCTCCATGATAAGAACCATTCCAGACTCAGAAAAATACAAAACCCAACTATTCAAACACCTGTCCACTAAATGGAAATGCACCTTCCTTCACCCAACCTAATCCAAGGGGGTTCTCTCTCTGGTTCCCAAGCTCTACAACTCTCATAGTTATCTTCCTATGAGCCTACCTAAGCTCGCAACAATTTCTATAGCTTCTATCTAAGCTCTCAACAACTCTTACAGCTACCAACACACAGCCAAACCTTGTAAATATTGTAAATAGCATTATACTGTTGATGTGTGTATGTAAAGCGTATTTACATTTTCTTAAAAGGTTTGTATGTAAACTGTTACCACACCTAACACATATCTGTTTTCCTCAAATGAAACTGTATGATCCCTCCCTTCAAGCTTAATGAATTTGTTAACTATGCATGATATTGAATGTGTTTAGGTGTAGCTATTCGATATAATGTTATATTTAATATTAACTATCAGTTGTATCTAAATTGTATAATGCATCTTGGAGCTCTTCTCTCCAGGCCTCCACTGAAAATGGGTCAATTTGGCCCAGTGGACTTCCCCAATAATCAAACTGCAAATAAATAAATAAAATAAATAACTCTCCAAAGTACTGGTGATCCATGCATGGCCTCAGTTTAGAATAATATGTTTATAATGGAATATCTTTACATAGAGAAGATGTGCCATAACATGACCTCAGCTTGGCCCACCCCTCATAAGGACAGTGTACCCTTGCATGTGCCATAACAGGAATTTGCCTTTGCTCCCACCACCAAAAGAGTAGTGTATGGTTGTTTGTGCCATCAAATCTGGCCTTCATTTGCTGACAACCGCATATCATACTATTCCCAGTTAATATACACACACAATGTAAGATAAATGAGATAGACTGGCTTTCACACTGTATATCTCTGAATACTAGTCAGATAACCACTGAATGGCCAAGCAACACAGATTGCTATAATTTCAAGCAATAGTTGTAACAGGTTCTGTGATCGCTAAGTGCAGTACATCCAAATCTCTTTCATATAACACATGTATAAATAACAGCTGATGGCCTAATATCAGTAAAATACATTGTGGAAGAGTGTTGTGCAATGGATAACTTAAAGTTGTTTATTGTCAAGCTGTGTGTGTGGCCAACAGGGATAAGGCATGCATCCTGTTTTCCGAAGGTGCATTGGAGTGAGATTGAAAATCCAAACCTCTGCAGACATACCCCCTGTGTAGTAACAAACTGTATTCCCCTTTTTTCTTTCACCTTCTGTCTTTTTTGGGGAAAACAAAGTGAAAGGAGGGCAGGAATGTGCAGGAATGATTTGGGAAAGAACCATAGCTAATTATTTTATCAACAGCAGAAACTGATCAGATGTATACAATATTAGCTGAATTTGGACTGTCACCTTCAGAGACAGAGGTGACAACAACATGTTGTATAGCCAATTGGACCAAATCAAGCGTGTGAAATAGACATGTGTAAAATGTATAGGACTAATCTTTTTTTTTGGGACAGGTGCCCTTTTTTATTTGAGAAGAATGTTGGGGAAGGGTTCTGGGGCTGGCAAGTTGGCAAGGTGAGGAAATATTTGCTGACAGACAGGGCATACAGGACAAGATACAGGGATGGTGAACGACACAAGAAGGGGGTGAACACAATGGCTGAGGTAAGGGTGGGGAAATCAATGTCTCATAGACACTGGAACAGGTGACAGTGTGAGTCAAGTCCTCCAAGTGATAAATGCACCCCCTCCACCACTGCTCCTAGAGGGGACTGCAGGCCTATTCACTGGGACAGAATTACCTAAGGGCCCAGGTAGTGTAGGGGGAGCAGAGGGGGAGCTGCCAGGCTGCAGCCGAGATGTGCTGGACCTTGGTGCTGTAGCTGTTGGAGTGAGAGTAAGAGGATAATGGGGGACCTGCTTACCCTGCTATGCTGTAGTAATAAAAAAGGCATGAGCACACAATTATATATAAAAAAAATTAAAAAGTAGACATAAAGAAATAAATAGGTGAACAAAAAAAAATACAAAAATTAAACATATTAATAACAAAAATAAGAAAAACAAATTACATAACAACAAATAGAAACAAAATCAGAAATAATTAATTAAAACAAAGAAATACAAAAATATACATAATAACAATAAAACGAAAACAAATTAAACAATAAAAAGAAGAAATGGGGTGGGGTGAGAGAAGAAAAGGAAAACATTACTAACTTCATAGTTAATATACAAAAGCTTTTTCTGTCACATTTTACTTTTAACACTACCAACTCTTAAGAGATTTCTTTATTACGTTGATGTCGACCCAGTTACTAGCAGATGGACACTGTAGTACTGATCAGATTGCAGCTAGCAATCATTCATGTGTAAATATACTGCACGTATGCATGCTTACAACTGAGAACAGGCCAGTCATGCCAGAGGTGTTGAGGTCTGAAAGTTACTTGCAATAATGATGATTAGTTAACAGTATTGTGTATATAATGCTGAAAACATATCACTATTGTATATGTAGGAAGTGTGGTCTTTCAACCCACAACCGCTGACTACTGTAATACTTTACTTTTCATTTGGACTACAGACTACTGCATGGATACTGCTCTTTTAACACTTTATACTTGCCTGCTCACTGTTATTTGAGAATGTGAAATGGTTACTTTGTGCTACAGAATATGCTATGCATACTTTCTTTTACAGTTGAGATATGCATGCTCAATTATTTACAGCTGTCTGAAATAACCAGCTACAAAAACAATACTTTATATATGCATACACACCACATGCTTCACTCATCCTTGCCAAGCATGCTCTATGAGACCTCACTTTCGAGGCCCTTTCTTCAGCAGCTATGGAAAAGAAAAACAAAACAGAATGCCATTATGAATACCAGTCTTGACTATAGTCAGCTATCATTTTTACTATTGGTCAATGCATTTTATACTTACACATCAGTGGAGTGTTCCCTGCTCTACATTCCCTGATCCACTGATCATCCATTGATACACAATTCGAAGGATATTTGATATACAGCCACTTATGTAGCTCTGTTACTTGTATCAACATAGTACACATTAGACCCACAGTCATACTTTTCATAATAGATGCCCATATAAATGAAGACATAACTGACACAATATTAGTAACTCAGCCCTCATGCATGTATATATTAATATCAGTGACATGTCCGGTGTTATGAGTAAGAGCAAATATGACGTGACATGGAACAACATTAAAAGTGTATGGCATATGTGGCTTTTTAACCCAGGACCATGTGTACAGTAGTTCTAAACTTGTGCTGTTGCCACAAGAAGGTTGAGAAAACACTTGCCTATGTTGCACTTCATCTGTATAATCTGGAATGTTAACACAGTAAAAGAAAAGTTTCCTAATCCTGCAGTAGGAACCTAGACCATTTGTATTTCAGACCTAGACTTACTAACTATTGCCACAGGATTAGTTACATGACATCCCCTATATTAGTATGCATTGTTAACTTGACAGTGTTAGCACAGCTTAGCCTTGCTTAACAAGTTTGCACAATTCCCAGTGGTATTAATTGAACGCATCTGGTTTCTATTTTTGGCTGTCTGGGTCCTGTCTGATGCATGGGTGGTTCAGTCATGCAAATAAGCTTAGCATCATGCAAACATATGCAAAAAAAAAAAAAAAGAGAGAGAAAAATGAAAAACAATAAAATATATGAAATTAATAAATGCAGAATAACATATCTATGAGAGGGTCCCTTGTATGATTTTTCCTTATTTATATATGCTTGGAAGCCTGACAAAGTTCGAACTAGGGGAAGCTGTTGCCATCATACCTCTCAACTGTACAGATTTTTGCAGAATGTAGATTAGTGCTTCATATTTTTTGGTCTGTTTCTCTTAATTTTTAGGTTTTTGGTAAATCACTAGCAAATCATTGGGGATTCCATTCCGAAAATAATGACAAACATTCGTGATTCAAATTTCATATCCTTCGGAACATTTAAGCTACTGCAGAACTTGTTATTCTATCAACATTTTAAAGGTTGTAAGGGCAGTATTTAAACATTGCCCCTATTTGTCACTGCAGTATTTATAATTTTCTTCAGATTTTTTGTTGTAAGAGGTTGAGAGGTCTGCATGATTACGATGTGTACTGTTGCTTGGGATGGCATGGCAGCAGAGCTGCATTCTGAAATCGTCATTGTTCTATTCATTTTCAAAGTTTGTAAGAAATATATTTAACAAATTAACCCATTTCTGGCCCTTTTCCCACCCATTATTTATGATTTTTGTCCAGATGTTTTGCCCAGAGAGGTTGAGAGGTCTGTATGACGCATGATGTGTACTGTTCCTGGGGTTGGTAGCAACAGAGCAGCATGCTGCAAATCTCATTGTTCTATCAATTTTCTAAGTTAGCAAGAGCAATATGTGAAAAAATAAACCTATTTCTGGCCCTTTTCCCCCAATTATTTATGGCTTTGTCCAGATGTCTTGCTCTATGAGGTTAAGAGGTCTGCATGACTTACGATGTGCACTGTTCCTTGGGTGGCATGGCAACAGAGCTGTATTCTGCAATATTTAAAAAGTTAATCCATTTCTGGGCCCTTTTCCCACCCATTATTTATAGCTTTGTCCAGATGTCTTCCCCTAAGAGGTTGAGAGGAATGGTCTGCATAAAGTGATGTGTACTGTTTATTTGGGGTGGGGTAGACCATCTGTGCTGTGCTTTACACAGACAAAATATCCGTGCTAATTTACAAGGTTTCATGGCCAGCAATACTTGCATGAGCCATGAAACCTCACTTAGGTGTGCTGCATCTCATTAATAGGCATTGCACCTGGCTGCACGTTGCCCACAATTGTGTACACAGATACACTCCATGTAGGCTCGGCACAGAGCCTACATGGAGTTTAATGAATCCTGCCCCTGGTTTGAGGAATTTAATTTAGGAAAAGAAAAATGTATAATGTAGTACCCCTACATGCAGTCACACATGCAAAGACACACATATCTACATGTGTAGAAACACAGATACATATGCATGCATACTCACATCCATTGTATACCTTTTTTTATTTCACCATTTCTCACTCACTGATTTCAGGTTGCTTGGTAGATCATGAAAATAAAGATTAACGATCAAAATAATTTTACTTACAATACACTCTCACATCTTACAGAGACCCATAAAGTCATCTCACATTTAATATAGAGCAGTTAATAACATATAAACTGCATTTCAGATATTCAGACTTAACAAATGATTGTTGTAAATGTACACAGCATTTATTTTTGTTCTGTCTCTGCATCCATTTAATTTACTCCTTGTCATAAATCTCTTGCCTTAACTTTATATATTTCACACATGCATGTACATACACTCACACACAGGTTCATAGATTACTACTAGGCTAACTAGCCTTGGTGGCCATTTTAAGCCTAGCTGATTACCCCATGGGAGAATGAATCCCTGCACTTGGTGGCTTTAAAGTAAGCACCTTAACCATTATGCCAATCTCCCACCCAAAGCTCCACTTGTATCAGGATTATGTCACCTCAGATGGGATACCTAGCTTAGGAGGCCAATGTCTTATCCATTAGGCCACTGGGCCCTGACAAAAAATGCATCAAAGCTTCCATGACCAGGAATTGAACCTGGGCCGTGGCCGTAAGAGTGCCAAATCCTAACCACTAGACCACCAGTGAAAAGATAGCTGGCCTATCCAGGGATCGAACCTACAACATTGGCATTATTAGCACCATGATCTAACCAAATGCACATCTCCAGCCAAAGTACAAGTAAAATAAAGAGTGGACTGTTTTCATCAACACTGAATCTTCAGGACAAATCAGGAACTCCATCAGCGTAACACCTCACCTTATATGCAGATAGAATCCATTTAGTCATATTAGCCCCAATTCAGAAAATGCATCTATCCCACCTATCCCTTTTGTTTGACTGGCTTGCACCACAATCCCAGGCTGCTATCTGCTCCTTCCAAGGCTTGAAACTCCATCATTGTTGTGAGGTGGAGATGATATAGGAATGCCCTGGTGACATATCCGTCTTGCTGTGTTTTCTTTCTGGCCTACCTGTGCCTGAGCACTGGGACATGCATGAGCATGTGATATTAATTCATGCATGTGACACTCATGCCTGCATGCTTCTGTATATGATGTGTATATATACTTGACCTTTTTTCTTACACATACATGTATGTGTCATGCTACATTATCCACTGGTCTTTGACACAGAGCACTACATCCACAGTAGACTCTACTTCCTCCCTACTCCCAAGGTAGTTGGTTGCTTGAACCAGCTTACCTCCCTAGACTGATTATCCAGCTTCCTCAGTCTCTTGATCCCAGTTTGCCAATACCACATGCAGATACCCTGCTTCTCTTTCAGTGAGCTATCATATACATTTATAGAGTTATACAAAAAACAGTGACACAAGATCAATTAAAGAGAGAATAGACATCTGCTGACATGCAAATTACAACACAGATATATAAATATACAAAACAAATTAAAATTTATACAGCATGTTTCTTTCCCTACATCCATTTAATATATTATTTATTAATGACATCTAGCTACCCTTCTACTCATATGTGACCAGCAGAAAGTAGGTTATTTAGTATTGCCAGCTTAATCACACTTTACCTAAAAAGGCCAACAGAATAATCTAGATAAAATTAATTGGCGAAGTTATGTTCCATTGAATAAATTGCATGGATTGCTTTATATGCTTTTACATGATGAATTTAGAAACTTTTTTACTGTTTCAGTTATAAAAATATATCTTTAGGTACAGGCAATGAAATATCCTCAGAAAATCTAGATGATATGGAAAGCAATAGCTAATTGGGGCACCTAAAGATACTAGATTTTATTAGCACTGACAATTTCAAACACAGGGTAAAATACTTATTCAATAAAATGAGTTGCTAGCTTCTATCAAGGCTACAAGTCGAAAAAATGTATTTCACAAGGGATGAATACAAGGTACATTCCACAGTTTGTTTCTAAAAGGGGAAAAAAACATTAAAATTATTACAGTTTGCTAGAAACATGGGATGAGAACAAAGCTTTTGAAAATGTAAAATGTTTTCACAACATACCTGAGTGAGACTGTTGATATGATAAATGGATATTCGTGTAGTAAAGTTACTTGATTTATGCCAGCCTGGCACACATTTAATCAATGTGGCTATATATGCAAGGCCTGACTATCATTTCCTATAGTTTCCCATAGTCAGAAGTAAATACGTTTTGTATTCTTAGGCAGGTTGGATAGAAGTGCAGCAACGATGTCTAACTTGCTTTACAGAACTGTTCCGAATTGATGTCTCTGCCTGCTTTGAATTTCCCAGTCTGCTTTAAAGAATATGACACATTTAACAAGAACGCATGCTTGAGCTACAATAAACAACTCAGTGATGCTCCCAGTAAGGTGGACAGTTTGCTGGTAGGAGGCCATAATTGTTGCAATAGCTTTTAGGTGTTCTAATGCACTCAAGTGAATTATGCACCGCAGTGCCTCTGAATGACACAGCCATTTCTGACTCTATTAATACAGAACATTTCAGCCAAATGCTTTTAAATGATAGCTCCTCTTTATTTGTAATTTCAGACTCGATTGATTTCCTTCTGTTCCCTTCATTATGATTTCAATTGATTACCTTGGCAACTACAATAACAGTGATCATGCTTGACACTGTCAGAGACACTGGAGATGACATTTGAATTGAAATGGTATAATTTGGGGGAGGGGAAGGAATGCCTGTAAGGACCTGACATTATAACACTGCATTCACTGAAACTGTATTTTTGAAGGCATCCCCCCTCTTACAGAACAGGTTCTATTATTGAGTCTGCTGTTAAAAGATGATGGCAATACAGCTAGCATAAGAATTTGCTTCATAATGGTATTTTTCTTTATTTCTTTTGAATAGAATCATGTGATGATATTCAAAGTGATACACTTACTGATTTTTCTCATATATTGTTAAAGAAAATATAAAAGAAGTTGAAACATATAGCATAATATGTACGTCTCTAAATAACTTTGTGTAACCATGTAAACACTGTGCCTTAATGCATTCTATCTGTAGTATATAGTAACACATAATGGAACTGCAATTAGCTGATCATCCACAGTTTGTTCTCCATGTGTAATATAGACCGCATTTTGTGCCTTCCACAATATGTATAAATAACAGTCATTCCACCTTAAATTGTACTGTCATATATGGTCAGACATTGTTATTTATAGAAAACCTTATACTATAAGCATTATAACTACTGCTGACAGATAAATATATTTTTTCATCATTAGAAGACACTCAGAAAACTAGACACAGGCAGCAAAAATTTTAAGAAATATGCAAAGATTCAAATAGGGTTTAGTGTGTGACCTGTCAGTGTTCCTTAACTCTGGAAATGTACCTAAATCCAAAACATTATTCCTTTTGGCTTTCCCTGTCTGTTTAGTTTATCCTGTGCCTGAAATCATAGACCTCTGTTGTGACATCATAACATGTTTTCATCAGAGTAGCTGTGACACTGCTGTCAATACTCTGAGACCATTGCTAATGAGGAGGCAACAAAGTGGATTAGCTTATCAGAAATATAGACCTTATTAAACTGCATATAAACAAATAACTATGGAAAATAATTTCACTGATTCACATAAAATGAGTTAAACTCTATCTAGGTTTAAGTTTTTGTGGTGCAATCCTGAAAGCCTCAGTTGTATTTAGACAATAAGCAATGAGAGCCTGCATCATAGATAGGCCTTACTCTGGAATAAATTACAAAAAAACATAAGCAAGTCATTTGGAGTTTAGATATACTAGACTAAGTCAATTAAGACTGTATGCAAGTCGTTTGGAATGTGGCCCAATGTGACACCTAATAATTGCTGTACTGAACTGGTAGATAACTAAAAGGACACTTTATATAAGAAAATATACCCTGGGATTCAGTAAACTCCATGTAGGCTTCACACAAAGCCTACATGGAGTTTACATGTGTGGGTGATGATGTGCAGTGAGCAGCAGCACTAATTGCACATTCATGCTGATTACTGCATTTAAGCATAAATAAGTGCATTTTATTGGTTGGCAACAGTGTTCCTGGCCAGGAAATGATGTAACACAACATGGATAGCAAACCTGTTTAACTCAGAGCACAGTAGATGAGCAGGTTTGTGCGGAATACCACAATGATCACCAGGGCTTAATATAATATTTCTCATAGCTCCTAATCTTTTAGTGCAAGATATCTGAACAAAGCACAACATAATGGGGGGACAATGACCCAGAAATAGGGACAGATTTTACATATTTGCTCTTTTAAACTAAGAAATGTGCTAGAATAACAAGGGGTTTCCGTGACGATACATTTTTGAAGGCTCCGAAGTCTGAAACTCAAATGTATGTAATTATTGCATGACATCAGTCCTGAGATCATCCCATTAATATGGCAGAAAACTACAGGTTTAATAAGGAACACATCAAAAGATATATAAGGTATAAATCTGGACATTCTGTGAAAATCTGAACAGTTGAGAGGTATGATAGTTATGTACATGGTCCAGACACAGTACAGAACAATGTATACAGTGCAGAGTATTGGAAAATCCCATTCTTGGCATTCTGTATCTAAGCTGTGTAAATGATCTGTAAAGGTACATGGACTGCCATGTAAAATAAACACTCACGGGAAGTGTTTGTACTGAATAGGTACACACAGATGAATTGCAGGAATGAACACAGGGAAAGAGGACAGGTAAAACAATCTAATGTACAGCAGATGAGGTCATGTCAATGGAAGACAGTTGTAGCAGCAACACCAATCACATATCAATATGATACAGTAGGGACTGCACAGTGAAAATGTGTATTATGTGACTGTCACACAAGAAAACATAACAATGGGGAAGATGTCTGTGTGAGATAAGCATCCTTACATGAACAATGTAGAGGACATCTAGCAGGGATGTGATATACAATTGTGGTAGGATGAAAATTGTGAAACTGTGCAAACTGATTTGCAGAATACAAGTGTAATTGCAGCAGAGGTCTCCAGCAAGTGGGACACATGTAAAGGCTCATGGACAGCATTAAAAGATGCAAGCACAATCATGGACAATATCAGAATAATACCACCAATAATCCCATGTCTCTGACATAACATATGTGATTTAGAGTGATCAGAGATGATTTTGTACAACTATTATCACATGTCTGCACTCTATGAGGGTAATCATGCACACTGTCTGGGCACTGTAACATTGCTGGAGGTGTAAGGAGGGACACTGCTATACCTGTATGTGACATTATAATTAATACAGGCCAGATGACTGGTATGCATGGCAGATATATATGGCACAATCCACACTGTCATTAATGTTACCCATGCCATCAATGTTGTCAAATAGTTAAGTATGTACTGTGTGCATCACCAGAGCAGGTAGCACACATGCAGCTGGTGTAACATACTTAGTAGCTGTGTTACATACATGGAAGTAATCAGCACTTTGACCACATGCTGGTGGGCATTCCACTTACCATCTACCCCAGAACACAGGTCACATACCTATTAGTCTGGTTATAGGGTGTGATATCTACATTTTACTTGGGTTGTGTGTTTGTTTTCCTGATTTAACAAATCCCTCCATGTTTTTGTGATATTGCAGGTGTTGTCATGGATGTGTGTTTTTACTGTCTGTAATATACTTACATCACAGCTGGAGTCAATGATTGCCCAAATATATAGTCCTTCAGCTGTTTGGACACAGGATGTGTATGTCATCTGTGATGTCTGTCACTTAAATAATGGAAAAGAAAGGGTCTACCAGACATCCCCGATGTACGGACCTGATCAGTGGACATGAGATATAGGTCACTTCACACATTTCAACATATTTAGATTCCACATATGTGATGCAGTGGTCTACCTACCCACTTGCTGATAGAGGTGTTTATGGCCACATCTGACAGTGTTGAGTGAATATCTCAGTGTGGACTTGTGTCAAATGCCTTGAGCTTGTCAAGTTCAAAAAATAATGGTGTTTTCATCATGTATGTCCTCTCTGACCTCTTTGAGGACATCTAACAGATGTAACAGACATGATGCAGCATTAACAACTCACACAGGTCTGTTGCACATTTGGGATATTACTAAGGTCCATTCAGAAAAGATCCATGATGACATGTTGGTCTACCTCACAGATGAGGAGAGTCAGGATGTGTCTCTACATGCATGAATTGGGGAATGCCCACTCCCCCAACTCAGACAGATGTATGTTGATGTACACCCTTCTACAGGAACATAGTGTATATGGAGGGTGTGTTGAAATGTGTATTCATCCATGTCAGGAAGGTGTATGTGATTACTCATGTGATAGGAGATCTGTGATGTTGTCACAGCCCATTGATTCTATGTGATAGGCCTGGATGAAGGTAAGACAGTGCATTTTGGCTATCCTGATCTGCACTTGAGTTTGAACACAATTGCCCATGCTGGTATCATTGAGAAACTCTCCCAGGTGGAGATTAAACCTTAGGTCACTAGATGGGTAACCAGTTGGCTCACTGACAGAACACATACTGTGAAAGTTAGTGAATCAACCTGTACCAAAACTGTAGTAGATGCTCAAACAAGCAGTAGAAACACCATAAGCTCCACACATATAACTAAATGAATCAACCTGAACCAGTAGAGATGTTACCACTGGCATACCCCAGGGATCTGTGCTTGAAACTTTACTGATTGGAATCTATTTCTCAACAGTTCAGGGTAAAGTATTCTGCATTTGGCTTACTGCATTTGCTGATTATGGCATACTGGGTACAATCATTGATTCCACCTTTGATGATAACATACTACAGTAGGGGCTAACATAGACAAATGACTGGTGACAAAGTCACACGGTCTACAAATAAATGTATTTTATTTTATTTTACATTTGTTGACCAGGTTGGTCTGGCTGAGCCAAAGGCTCATTTTCAGCAGAGACCCGGGGAGAAAAGCTCCTTACTTTTGATATAGTATTACATAAAAACATTTGTTACAGAGTTATTTGAAATTAACATCCAGAGTATAAAGAAACATACATATGTGTAGATTCATAGTAAAAAACATTATAAGTTTTAGTAGACATTTTTAAACAATTTAATTTATACATTTGGTGGATATAAGTTTCATATGTTGAGGTAGGTGATAGTAAGAGACTGAGGGAGGGGGGAGAAGAGGAGAGTAATGGGGAGGGAGGGAGGGAGGGAGGGGGGAGCAGAGAGAGGAGACGTAGATGTTAAAAGATAGCGAATATTCATGGGGGATGACTACAGTGGCAGTACCAGTTTTCCATAAGATATTTTTGCACAGCAGTTTTGAAGTGTTTGGGATGATCAGGTGATCTGATTTCTAGGGGTAGTTGGTTCCAAGAGGTTGCAGGGTTATAGTTGTAGAGTAAGCATCCCATTTTAGTCTTTGGTTTATGAATCAGTAGTAAGTCTTTGTTAGAGCTACATAATGGCCTTGCAGGGGTGTATTTTGTTATAATAGTGATAAGGTTGGGGCAGTAGTTAGACTGATATAAGAGAGAATGGATGATCTTAAGTTGATGCATTTTTAAAAGCTGGGGGAATTCTAGCCAGTTAAGTTGTTTTAAGGAATCACAATGGTGAGATTTGTACGGTAGATTGGTAGCAAATCTGGCAACCTTATTGTAGGTGGCTTCTAGTTTGGTGAGAAGAGATGAGTTTAGATTGGTAAGTAGGGGGCAGCTAAAAAGGAGAGTGGGTATTCGAAAAGTATGAGAAAAGGGTTTGTCTAGCTGTGTCAGTTAAGGATTTCTTGTTTCGGTAAAGGTGTCCAAGTTTCTGATGGGTAGTTTTAATACAGCTGGTTACATGTAAATCAAACTTTAGCTGGTCATCTATGGTGACTCCTAGTAATCTAGTGCTTTGTTCAGGTTTTATAATGGTATTGTCACTGGATTGTATTGCAAATGAGGATTTAGGATTGGTTAGGTTTTTGGGAAGAAAGAGAAGGAGTTTGGTTTTCTTGGGGTTGAGTATTAATTTGTTGTTACTAAGCCATGTCTCTATGGTATTGAAGGAAGCCTGCATAGTAGCGAATAGGTCTAAAGGATTATCAGCAATGGTGATCACTGTGGAGTCATCAGCATATTGTACAAGTGTTGATTGGGGACAGGAGGTGTGTAATAGATTGGTGAAGATATTGAAAAGTAATGGGCCAAGGATAGAGGCTTGGGGTACACCCATTTGTATGGTAAGCGGAGGGGACAAGGCTGAGAGCCATTTGACTGATTGCTGTCGGTTGGTGAGATAACTGGAGAACCAAGAGATGGTAGAAGAGGAGAAATTGAGTTGGGTTAGTTTGTCTAAGAGAAGGGAGTGGGAGACAGTGTCAAAGGCTTTGGAGAGGTCCAGAAAGAGGCATGATACAAGTTTGTTTGAGTCCCTAGCAAGAGATATGGTATTGGTGAAGGATATTAAAGCAGTGGTTGTACTATGTTTGGGGCAGAACCCATGCTGTGTTGGTGTTAGAAGGTTTTCTGCAAGAAGGTATTGCATAACTTGTTTGTGTATACATTTTTCTAAGATTTTTTGAGAGGGGAGACAGTATGGCAATTGGTCTAAAGTTGGTTATATCTGAGGATTTACCCCCTTTGTGACTGGGTAATGTATAGATTTTTTTCTAGACTGTAGGAACATAAGATTCAGATATGGAGTGGTTTACCAGTATGGATACTGGGTAGGCAAGGGGTTCAGGGGCAATCTGTATGAAATTTGAGGGGATGTTATCTGCTGATGGTGAGCAGGGCTTTAGTTTGGAGAGTAGAGATTTTATGTAGCTCCTAGAGACTGTTTTGAGGGAAAAGTAGATTGGAGGGTTTGGATGGGGGGAGGGGCTTGCGTGACTGCTTATGTTATTGGGGAGGGAATTAATTATGGTGGTAACTGTGTCAATGAAATGAGTATTAAACATGAAGGCTATAAGTTCAGGGGAGTCTTGTGGGCAGGGAATAGGAGGGGAGGGGTTTCCAGGGTGTAATATTTGATTAATGGATCTCCAGAATTTTTTGGGATTGGATTTGAGGGTAGAGGGAGGGTTATTATAGAATTTCTTTTGTCTTGTTGTACAAGTTTATGAATTTTGTTCCTGAGTTCTTTATAGGTCTGGAGAATGAAGGGGGTCTTAGTTTTAGACCATAATTTCCAGATTCTATCTCAGTTTTTCATAAGGGTTTGGGTTGCTTTAGATAGCCAGGGGGCTGTTTTGGATTTGACTCTGACTGTGCAGAGAGGAGCATGGGAGTTTAGGATGTCAAGGAAGATGGTGTTGAAAGAGAGGACAGTGTCATTGAGGGGGGGGGTCTTTAGATGTGACCAGTTGATTTTAGACAGTGTGTCTAAAAAGGTGTTGGGGCAGAAGGTTTTAAGTTTGTGAGTAGTTATATACTTATAAGGTTTGTTAAAAAGGGGTGAGTATCTAGTTACTGTCACAGGGCAGTGGTCACTGGGAGCATTAGGTAGTGTCTGTGGATTATGGTAGTTTTGTGGATGGGAGACTAGGACCCAATCGAGGAGGGAGGTGGAGGTGTGAGATTTACTGATATAGGTAGGAGCAGTGATTAATTGTTTGAACCTGTACAAGTTAATAGTAGATGGTGAATTTGTCATCTGGAGAGAGAGCCAGTCAATGTTTACATCACCTAATATGATGGTTTCTTTATTTAAGGTCTGTGATATGTAGGATAAGATGTCTTTTAGTATACCAGTGTTATCTCCTGGGGGGATGTAGATGGCTACTATAGTTATGGTGGTAAAGTTGTTGAGTTTGAAGTTTGCTAGTAAGAGTTCCACTGTTGAAAAGGATGGGAGGGGGGCTTTCAAGGCTAGTTAGGGTGAGGAGGTCAGAGTAGAGGATGGCTACACCTCCACCTTTTTTCTTTGGACGATATTGTCGAAGGATGTTATATGCAGGAGGGATGATTTTGCTTTCTTGAATATGGGGTTTTAACCAGGTCTCTGTTAGGGAGACTATGTCTGTTTTTTCTATAGCTATCCAGGCATGGAAATCATATGTTTTATTAACAATACTCCTGAGATTAATTGAGTAGAAGGATATCTGTTTTTTTTGAGAGAGAAAGGTGGGTTGGATTAGGTGTACTTTGGGTACTGCTCTGTGCATAGCCAATAGGGCCTGGGTTGGGATGGATATCACCAGATAGAAGTAGGAGCTTGTAATGAAATAGTTGTGTAAATAGGTGGTACTTTACTCTTGGTTTGATGGGGTTGAGTGCTTGATGAGATATTTTTATTTTAGGAAAGGCAGTGAGTGGGGGAAGAATGGATGGGCTGATTGTTGGGTATTGTTCAGGAGTAGTAATGAAGATAGTTGTTAGATTAGTGTGGTGGAATTGAGGTAAAGGTAGTTGAGAGTGATAGGAGGTGAGGTGTGAGAGAGTGTACAGTAAAGCTAGTAGGAGTAAGACTTGAGTTGTATTAAGCATGATGTAGTTTGTGTATTTAGAAGTAAGGAAATACTAGAAGTGAGTATTAGTATGTGAGCGTGTATGGGGAGGATAGTTGGGTGGGAGATGGTAAGTTAGGAAAAGGAAGTAGGGAGGAGAGACTTAGTTGTAGTTAGAGGGGGAGTGGTTATGGGGGGTTAGGTATAAAGGAAATGATATGAGGGAGGGTGGGAATGGGGGTGGGAGAGGAGCGAACGGAGCGTGGCAGCACTCTCAGTAGGGATAATGCAACAAAAAACAATCAGTCAGATTAGCTTTAGTTTACTATTGTTTTAGGCTTCACTATATTGTATAAAGTTTAGGCTGCCATCTTTAGAGACAAAGTAAGAACCGCTTGGTGAAGTTAATGTTATCTTTTAAAGTTTTCAGCAGCCTAAAAGAAGCAATGAAGTCAATATTAGAAAAATCTAGGTAGAACAGGACTAAGTAGTCAGATGAAGGATCGTATTTCTGGAGGGGTGGAAAGCTAAGAATAGTGCCTTCTGTGGTAGCGTGCTTACAGGGGCTACGACTTCCAGCAAATGCAGTATTCAGTTAGGTTTGCTGGACATATAGAAAGTTATATTGCATACTTCAAGGAGCTTTCAAAAGCATTTTCTGCTTGGGACCCATGTTTTTGCAGGGCACAGGACCTGGGAGGAGGGTGGACAGTTGCTGGAGTCCCTTTCAGTATATATATTATTGAGATGTAGAGCTGCAGGAACAATAGTAGAGAGAAGGGGAGAAAGATGCACTTTAGTTTCAACAAAATAGCGGTTACACTATCAAAGCAAGTTTAGAGCAGTAAAAATAGCAGGTACAGGCCAAAAACAGCCTTCAATGTTGTCTGCAAGTCGCTGGTACATTTAGCATTTGGTTCACATAAAGAGACTTGAGTAACTGTGGTACTATTAATGCATTTTATCTATAGTTCTATTATTCCATGCCTTTCAAACACTCATATTAACCAGATAGTGTATTTTAAGAGGCTGATTTACCTATAGTGTTATTCAACAGTAGTTAGTCACATTAATCCCATTAGAGAAAGCATGCACTCAATCCAGCCTTGAAATGCAGTAATGGCAATTCGCTAACATGCCCAACTACAGTCGTACATGATGTACGCATTAGTTCCTAAACAGTAAATAATACAGCTAGATTGTTTACTCAAATACAGCTTTTAACAGGTATAGCCACAGTAGTAAATAGTATTTAGTACATAGTGAATGACGCTCAAACAAATGCTTGCAAAATATCAGAAACAGCTACCTTTACACGAGTGCCATTCTAACCATTTAAGATGTAGTTATAAATTATATGAAAACTTTGCAGCATCGGGATTAAATACTGCATTTGATAGCAGTTGCAGAACTTACCTGATGGAGCATGCTACCTCGGGGGAATCTAGTTGTTTGGGCAGTGAGGGCAAAATTCAAATATGGCACTACAGGTAGATGGCGGAGATATTCACAAATGAAGCTAGGTGAGGAGGGGAGGGGCTACCGTAAAGGCTGTGTTGCTGCACTCTCAGTAGGGATAATGCAACAAAAAACAATCAGTCAGATTAGCTTTAGTTATGTAAAAATGGGTCTACTTTGTCCTTCTGCAAAGTGGAATTCCTTGCTAATTAATGCATTGAAACATTCCTACTTTGCTGAAACCCAGTGATACAAGCACTGGGAACACACATGCATAGCAATCTACACTTCGACTACCAAGTGTCCACACTGGTATTGAAAGCTTATGTTGTGCACATCATAAGTCATGTCATCATATTCAGATCTGAGGATTTATATTACAGCACTGTACTCAACCTCAAGAACACTAATATAGAGTATAATGCTCTCTTTTGCATGTACCTCACAAAACTCATGCAGCAGTTGGAGAGACCACAGTGGTTTCTCACCAAGAAAACACAGGGTCTACAAACCATGCCATGATGCATGCGGATAGACTGAAAGCCATGCCACAGTAAGCTGTATAGTATAGAATGAGGTGATTTCAGCAGTATCTGGTGAAGACAAATGCCAATAACAGTGTCCCACAGGCTGGTGTAAAAGGTTCTCTGTAATGTCAAGCAAGTGCACAAACACACACATCCCAGTTGACAGCAGTGAGAACTGAACCCTTACCTAAGTACACAGGCTACAGAGCTCAATAATTTATGCAAGCACCATGGCACATGTCTGACGTTTACAAGGCTGCAGGCAATTTATAGTGAATGGCATCAGCAGTGCATGTTGGACAGAAGATGTTGGAAGGATTGGATGAAATAGATGTGTAGGCATGTGCAAGTATTAAAGTACTGTCAATCCATGGGATTGGAGTGGTAACTGTCGGGATACATACTTGTGCTTTTCTGGATAGACACACACACACACACACACACACACACACACACACACACACACACACACACACACACACACACACTTGAATCCTGTGAGAACAGAACCCTTACCTGAGTACACAGACTACAGAATACAATAATTTACACCAGTGCCACAGCGCAAATCTGATTTTTGCAAGGCTGCTGGAAAACTTATAGTGCATGACATCAGCACTGGATGTAGGAGAGAAGATGACAGCAGGCCTGCATATGTTTAGGTTCCTAGGAGGTTACTAGGGTAATGGTCCTAGGTCCTTTAAAAGCCTAGCTGTATAAAAACCCAAGTACCCTTATTGAGTGTAGTCAGATGGTCCTTGTTAGCAGAGCAATTTTGTGATCAGCACCGACTACCTCTGTGCATGAGGGACATAGTTTCCACCCTTGGGTGAATTTATAATCACCCGTCCAGTTGCTAAATTTGCACTTGAATAGGGTAATTGAGGAAAACTGCTTTACATACAGTGGGAGCCTAATACAGAGGAGAGGTAATCACTGGGTGATATATCTGTATCTCCCGCATGTTCTGTTTATGTCACAGGCTAGGTTGAGATGCCTGGAGCAAATTATTCTTGTCCCATTTGATTTGTGGATGTCCTGGATTTACATTAGGGCAGGGTCCAAGTCTGCTCTGTCAGCCAGGCCCAGGTCACCTCTCAGCAGTCTGTATGATGCTGAGTACATTGATAGGGCTTTCTGTCTTTCCGTGTATGTCATGTCTTGGAGGCCCTGGATTCTCTTGGTCAGAAATCTCGGTGGTCTCTCCAGTTGCTGCAGGTGTCTGGCGAAGTGCATACAGAAGGGAGCATTGTACTCAATTTGTTATCTGATAAGGGTGAAGTACAGCAGAGCTACAACCTCCCTGGTCTTGGATGCAATGTCCTTAGTTATGAGGTTCGCAATGTAGAATGTGTGTCTTACCACTTTGGACACATAGTGATTGAAGTTTAGATTGCTTTCAACATCTGTTCCCAAGTCTTACACCACTGAGTTTGAGCTTAGAGGGGTGCCATATATAACACAATTAGCAGGGCTACATTTTTGCCAAAGGGTACAATGAGGCATTTTCTTGTGTTAAGTTTTAGCCTATGAGTTTGGTATCAATCATTTGTTTGTGTCAGACCTTTCTGTAATATGTTAACATAGATGGGGAACTCTATATGATTCTGTCCATTTGACCAGCATCTGCAAACTTGGTAAGCCACAGGCAATCTACCTTCAACTGGACTTCAGAGAATTAGTTTCCAAACAGTAGAGGGCCCAGCACAGATCCTTGTGGTACTCCACTGCTAACTGGTCTACTGGTGAAGGTAGACTCCACAACTTTGACAGTGTGCATTCTGTTGGAGAGCCAGTTGTCTACTTATCTATTAATGCATGGGTTAATCCACAGATGGCAGAGTTTCTCTATGATACCTGAATGGTGGGTTGTGCCAAAGCCCTTGGCTAAATCAAGATAAGCAGCATGTCCTGTTTTCCCTCATCCTGGGCTTTGAGGGCATTATCAAAGAAGTACACTAGATTTAATAAGCAAGATATACCCTTAGGTTTAATAAGCAAGCTATACCCTTGACAAGATCAATATGGGTTAGGTCAAGAGTGTTGAAGGTTACCTATTTCCTTGTGGATCACATTCATGATGAATCTTTCCATTGCCTTGCAGATAAGGTTAGTTAGGCTTATGGGTCAATAGTTCCCAGGGTCAGTTGATAGATGTGTAGGCATTTTCACCTTTGAAGATAGTCCTACTTTTGCATATCAGATTGATGTTCATTGCATATCACACAACATTTGATATTAAGTTATGTAGTGTAGTTGATATGTTTTTGAAAAAGAACTGAAGGCACCAGGTTTGCAGTGTATGGGGGGAGAGCACCACATGGCTGGATTGTAAATATGTGGCATATTGTAAAGTTTCTTGAGTTTCCAGATGTAGTTGCATGGCATAAAGAGTAAAGTGGATATTAAACAGCACTAATACATGCTAAATGTGACTTTGTATAGTGGATTTGTGAGACAGTTGGCAAAGTTTTTGTGCATGTGAGATACACATTTCCATTATTTTCCTTATTTGCATGTTGTTGAGCAGTGTGCAAACATGAGCTGCATTTCTAACATTCTAAGAGTTATTATTGTGTGTATGAAACACATACTGCTTAGCTTACTCTGTGCTAGCAGGTGTAAATTAATTGGCACATTTCTTTTTGAGCCCAGATGAAACTGGGTTTGAATTCAGGTGTATCTAATACTTTTAAATAAACAATGATAATGTATTGATATTATTCTTTAAAGTACATTCAGCTTGTGTTACTATGTGTTGACATAGCACAGCAGGATTAAGCGACATTGCATAGAGGTAACTGAAGCATTGCAGAGACACTCACCATCTCATGGCATTGGTGTTCAATGCCAAACTCTTCACATAGAGGCCAAAAATGAAGGGATCCATTGCTTTTTCTGTTACTTATGTGTGTGTTGTGTGTGATACTATTTTTTGACTGGATTATAGGTGTTAATATGGGGTAGATAAGAAAGTAGTGAAATAGGGAGCAAGCAGGGGGAAGAACAAAGGGAAAGCAATACATGAATGTGGAGGAGGGAGGTTGATAAGAACCATAGCTATCCATTACTTCAATAGTAAAAACTGATAATATGTGCAGAATATTAGCTGAATTTGGACTGCCACTTCCAGAGTGAGGGGTAACAGCAGGATAATCATGTTGTATATCCAATTGGACTGAATCAAGTGTGGCAAGAAGACTTGTGCAAAATGCATAGTTGTGTATGGAACAATATTTTTTTTGAGGGACAAGAGCCCATGTTTTTCTTTTTCTGTTTCAGTAAGAAAATAATGCTTGGTAAGGGAGTAGGTATTTCTGGGTCAGGTAAATTGGGTAGGTGAGGAAGGAAATGCAAACAAACAAGGCAAGAGATAGGGATGGTGAGGGACACAAAAGGTTGGAGAACACTGATACCAGTGCACTGGCCCAGCAATCAAGGAGCCTCAATCCTCTCCACTAACACCAGTGAAGAGCTCCACACACAGTAAAGTATAATTTCCCTTAAGAGCACACAGAGATCACAGTCAGTCTGGGCTGGTTTCTCCCTTTCCCTCCAGGTCCCTAAAATGACTCCCCACTGGCACAGCTATAGGGTTCAGATCTCAGCCTAGTGGGCAAGCTAAAACCACCAGCACCCTCTCTGTCCAACCAGTGCTTTGTGTCCCTGCCTAAGTAGCTGGCACACACACACACACACACACACACACACACACACACACACACACACACACACACACACACACACACACACACACTTTGAGATAAGAATTATATACAACCACACAGACACTCCTGGGGAAGGCTGGCACAGGTTCTCCAGCTCTCCCCCTTTTTCCCAGACTATACGGTAGTACCATCTGCCACCACCCACTATTATTTATCAGCTACCAAAAGGCCCTTATGAAAAAGTGTCCAATTATACTGTGAAATATTATTATCCAAATGGTAAGTGTAACTGAACAGTCAAGGCTTATTTAGAGTGGCTTGGACAGTATCACTATATACATGCAATGTACTCTAGAGCTTAAATTATTTCTACACAAAACAGCCATAGTTAAAAGGTTTAAAAATATTTAATAATAAATAATAAAAACACAAGACAATACTTCTTACTGCACAGTGCTAGTCAAGAGTTCAGAAATCACAGGAAAATGCTTAAAATAATACAGTAGAATAGTTCTGACATCAACACAGAAAAACACTGAGTCTAATCTTCCTAATTCCTAGGTATTTCTAAGAGAAACACTAAAGTCTAAGATCCTACTTACATACACATACAGGCAGAGTGGTGAGTTGGATGTTCTCAAGACAAAATGCTCAAATGCCTTCATTCTCTCTACCTGTAAATTGATAACACAGTACCACTGATTCATTTCAGATTACATCATTTATTTTTGGTTCCCAGGCTAACAGAACTCAGAGGTTAATAGCCATTTTGATCTTGCAGCTGGTCAGAAAGCCAGAAAAATAAAATAAATTATACATGTAAATTCTAGCCATTAACCTTGGCCTCAAAACAATAGGCAGAATGCCTACCTCTAGACATCTCGTGTCCGAGGTTTAGATTCAAGAATTTTACAATGCTTGACTTATCAGCTTTGTTACAGCAGAGTGCACTGTTGTTACATTTTTGCAGTTCCACATCTAACAGCATTTTCTTCTATTTAAGAGAACAAGCCTGTGGCTTATATTAATATTTACAACTGACAAAATTATGTATAAAATTCTATCTGGCTAGGCTGGCAGCCTTCACCTCTCTTCAGAGACACCATGATCGGGGTGAGGGAGGGGACAACACAGGCTCATGCCCATCAAACATGGAGGCAGTGAGAATCGAATCCTCACCCACTGGACAGTCATCACTGTCCCATTACTCCACTGGTGGCTGGAGTGCTTGATTTCTACTCCTCCTATGGATCATGAGGGAGAGTAACCTCTCCATCCAGCATATGTGTACACCAATAGTGCAGTGCATGACCCTACACACCAACCCTGGCATCTCCTGGTGGGGGATGAAATCACCACCTCTGACACTGCTCCCGGAGGGTACACTGCACCAGCTGCCAGGGCAGTACTACCTGAGGGTGCAGATAGTGAAGGGGCAGCAGATGAGATACTTCCAATTTGGCTCCCAGATATGCTGGGCATTGGTGCTGGAGCATATGGATCGAGGGCAGGATGAGCCACTGGGACTGGCCTACCTCGCTATGCTGTGTAGCATTTAGTGATTGGTACAGGTGGCTGACATGGAGACATTTTGACAACACATAATATAAAATAAAAAAGAGAGATAAGAGTTGGGGTGAGAGAAAACAAGAAATAAAATTAGTACCATCGTATGTGACATGCAATGCATTGACACAAGTATACAACTATTTTATCTGAAGTATTGCATTTAAGTATATGTCCTGAAAATGCACACTATAACTACAGATTGGTGAAAGTAATCTTTGAAATGTGCATTTATTGCACATATGCATCTTCGAGTTATACAAATTACAGTTAAAAGTAGGGCATTTATGCCATTTTTATAGAGTTTAATTTAATGTAAATATTATTAAAGAAATGCAATATTATATATTTGTTACTTGTGGTATTTGAACCCAGAATCCTGACTACAGTCTTATAGTTGACTCCTAAAGTTTATTTATTTATTGATTGATTGATTCATTGGATTTATTTATTTGCATTTTCTTTACTGGTCAAGTCTTCTACGCCAAATTTAGAGCCCATTTTCAGTTGATGAATGGGGAGAAAAGCTCCACAGTACATGAGTAGATTTAAAACATGCATACGTTATATTCAGTCAGAGAATATACATGAAAATTAAAACCTTAGTTAGCATACAGGTACACAATAAGTAAAAGAGTCTCATTACAGCACTTGTAGCTTTTATTTTAAGGAGACTTGGTGCAGGTACAATTCCAGATAGAATATAGGTATTCATGTGATAAAGTTTTGAAAAGAGCAGCATTTTGTGTTAACCTGATAGAACATAGTATAGTGTTCCAAATTTTGGCTATAGAGTAGGAGTAAAGAAATTAGTCAGATGAGAGATTTGGTTTATATACCTGTAGAAGTTGCTAATTTTCAGATCTGAGGGGTGTCTCATGGTGGTAGTAAGTAAATATTGAGCTGAGTGCTGGGTAATCTTTAGGTTTATAGATAATTTTATGGGCAAAAGTAGCTTTAAGTAAGAAAGGTAGTGAGGTAATTCAAGCCATTTTAGAGTGTTTAGAGGAGTGGAATATTTGGAATTGATTGCAAACTTGGCAATTTTGCTGTAACAAGTCTGTAGTTTATCCTTTAGTTAGGACTGGAGGTATGTGAATACAGGACTGCCATACATGAGTGAAGGTAGTAGGTAAGTGGATTCAAGAGTCTGTTTAGTAAAGGAGCTTAGGAAGTGATTATGTCTATAAAGGATAGTTGGTTCATGCTACAGTAGGAAGTTCTACTAATATTACTAATAGTAGGAAGATGGTTTATGCTACATACTAATACATGCATATTTGCTATTACAGTTAGGACAAGCATGCTCAATTTGCTACAACCATATAAACACATTTTTATCTTTAACTTTTAAAGCTACAATAATACTTCTCTTGTGCTGTATACATGCCACTTGCTTCCCTCAGTCTCTCCAATTGAGCAGCATGAGCCTGTCTGTTTAACTCTATGTCAGCATTAGCTGGAGAAAGAACCAAAAAGAACAGAATAGCATTATGCATACCAGTCTTTCCTGCATTTAGCTTTGTAAGTATTACAAATTCTCTCCTATTATCATACTTACGCAGTTGTGGGATGTCTGCAGTCTCAATTTCATTCAAACAATGGTTGAGAGTATCCCTTTTGCACCTATGTAGGTCATAAAATTGATGCTTGCACTATTCTCCAGTGTACAGGATGCCAGATGCATGGGATACTGCCTGAGCTAAACTATTCCATGCCTCAGACTTCTACTGGGAGCCAGAATAGTCCACCTACAGAAGCCTTTGGCAGTGGTGGTTTACCTAGGAGTCCAGTAAATATCCTGGAGTCCTGGACACCACACCTCTGCACCCTAAACTTAGCAGATTCTGCACTAACTCCATCCATGTTAAATACTTGAACTAGAGCAATGCAAAATAAAGGTTTCCCACCAACTTCAGTTATCACATTTACTGGTAGTGTACTAACTCAAGAAACAATGCCAACCATATTTGCTTAATGTAAAGTGTAGTGCAGCAGTGCCAAGCAATGATGACATAAGTATTCAAAATAGGAAGGTTAATTTGACACTTGACCTTACTTTGACGGGTTTCTGGTGCTATAGCCTGGAAATATGTATTGAAAAGTGGAAGGTAACTGTTAGGTGAGTTACGTTTGCAGACATGCACTGGGGCATAAATGTCAGGACCTAGGACATTTGTTTTTAGCTTTATACAATGATACATTTGATTTTTAAATCATGGGATTCAAACCTATGCATAAGGGACACAATGTTTTTTCCACAGCATTAATTTTCCATCTTTGCCACAGAAGAAGTGCTGTTCAGGCATAGCCAGGGATCATTCATAAATACAGCTGACAGTTTGAGGTGTTACACATGTATGTGTGTGACCTGACAAGGTATTTGTATATAGATCCAGGTGTGTATGTGCCTTATTTAATTGTGAAGGCCATAAAAGTCCAGATAGCAGAATTATACCTACAGAAATATAGTAGACAGTATACCCTCAATCATACATCTGAAAACACACTAGGAGTGTCTTATCCCTAAGGGTGTCTTATCCTTCATACGTATAATTTATGTCTTTCCACTATCTAAAGTGTTATACATGAGAGTGAATATAATGGGAAATGGAACAACAGTAAATATGTCTGGAATGTCCTGTATTAGGAGGCAGAACAATGTGTATACCAGTCCTACACTTACACCTGTTGTCACAAGACTGTTGCAATCACACTCATCAGTTTTACAGTTCATTGTTATAAACTGCTCTGTCACAACAGTAAAATAAGTTGCATACCCTGTATTAGAACCCAGGACCACCTGCACTCCAGCATTACACTTACACCTGCTGCCACAGGAGTAGTTACATTACAGTTCCATAATTTCCTACTCATTCTTAAGTTCTCTGTTTTAACTGATGCCCTTCCATAATTTCCTAGTCATTCTTAAGTTCTCTATGTTAACTGACACACAACGCCACTTAGTGTGTTTGCTCAGTATCCAACAGAGTTAACTGAATGCATCCATTTTCAATTCTTGGCTGTATGCACCCTGTCTGCAGATGTTTCATGGCTGCAGCTTTTGGGGAACCTTGCTAACTAGTGTTGTGTGATGAAAAGCAAAAATTGCAACAATGTATTCTTTTTGACCTTTGCACTTTTACAGACACCCTGTCTACAGGTGTTCTGTAGATGTTCTGTCTGCTTCTTATGTCAGCCAGTAGTCTAGTTTGCACACTGCTAAGCATCGCGCAAAAGAGATTAGCACAGACAAACCCAACATTCATTTTCTCTGTTTCCTTTGTTTGAGCTGAGCCATGCATCTCAAACAATGGCCAAACAATAAAAAATAAAATAAAAGGGAAAAGTAGTTGAAATAATGAAAAACAATATATGATATAAACACTACAAAATGATTGCTAGTACATATGAAATATTCTTACATAGGTCTGGATTTGAACTCGCACTCCGATGGACCTTCAGAACACAGTAAAAGTGTCTTATCTATCTTTGTCACACAAACAGCTTTGCAAAAGCGAACTGAAATCATTCTGCATACAACCAGCTGCAACATCATCCACAGTACCAAGAAACCACATAACAGTTATGTGTACATAAAACCACATAACAGTTATTTGTACATACCAAAAACAGAAAATTCCCAAAGAACCAGTGTAGTCAACAAAACAAACTAAACAAAAACACCGGCAGCTACAAAGAACAAACTAATAACAGCTTTCTACAAAGAATAAACTAATAACGGCTTGCTACAAAGAACAAACTAATAATGACTTGCTACAAAGAATGAACTAATAACAGCTTCTACAAAGAATGAACTAATAATGGCTTTTACAAAGATTGAACTAACAGCCATTATTAGTTCATTCTTTGTAGCTGCCAGTGTTTTTGCTTAGTTATTTGTACATGTATAAATTTTAGATGTAGTGCACTGAGTGATCACACATCCATTTATGACTATTGCTTGCAAAAATGTAGCTCTGTCTTACTTCTCTCTGTTTGTTGCTCATCCTTTATCTAATCAGTAATATTGATATGCAGTCAGTAAGGCATTCTATATCCTTGTTCTTAAAATGTGTGAGGATATTAAATGGCAATAATATATAGTTGTCAGCATATGACGGTGAGGTTGTATGTTAATAAACAGAACCTGTGAAATGTGTGCTGCTTACATACCTTTCCAACCTTGATAAAATTACATATATACACCTTGTAAATCTAACCTGACACACCCACTGGAGGTAGAGCAGTCTGTATTGCTGTTGTGTTTTCCTTCTTACTAGTAAACATTTACAGTTGCAATCCATTAGCAACAAACACTGAGTGAGTGTCTGCACTATGCTTACATTTGCTACATGGAGCCAAAAGTTTGGGATTCAGCAGTTCTAATGAGTTCACACCTCATTTGTATCGTCACTGTGCTAATAACCCTGACTCTGCACAATAAAAAAGCAAGCATGTAGCTAGGGAACCTGAAGGTGAGGAGACTTGTTTAGGTGGAGAACACAGACGAGACTATTACTTTGGGATATATCTGCACAGATGACTACTGAACTTGAAAAGGTATGCTTGCATTTTTCAGCTATATACTGAAGATGCTGAAATGTTATTTAAGAAAAATATGTTTCATATTTATATAAATGTATATTAATTAGTAAATGCTACTGTAATGTGTATGCATTACTTAGAGATGCACTGATGGCATGTGTGTCAGGGCATTTCACAGGTAAACATGATTGGCAAAAGCTTAAAATGGAATGTTCTGTATTAAAGCTGTACACACGTTTCAGGAACAGGTCATTTGATAGCACATTTAACAATTCACTGATGGTTTGTTAGAAAACTGTGTCATTTACCTGTTCTATTGGGGGTGGGGGTGGGGGGGCAAAGCTGCATTTCTGTTTTGGCACAAACAAGGACATGTTGCTACCATTACTCACCCTTATTTTGCATCCAGCCTTGCTTTGTGTGTGAATGTAATATGTTACAACCACACAGTTGTTGTTCATATTTCAAATATGTAGACTGTTTTATGTTTCACAAGTGGGTAATACTGAAATGCTACTTTTTCTGTTTTTTTCTGAGTTATTTTTTAATTATGTAATACTTATGTGTATTATCCTTCTGCTGTGTTTAGGACACCTAGGACTATGGCACCTAGACATCTCAATCCCTGAAAACTACCCTTCAGTGACCATAAGAATCAGGTCATTGTGGAAGCTCTTAGGCAACATGGTACCTTTCTGCTTGAGAAGGGACATGGAGGTATGTCAGGCAGAATGCAAATCTTTCAGCAGATAGTTGCAGGTGTGAATGCACTAGGCAACTACAGCAGGATATATGATCAGGTTGCCATAAGACCACTGACATGATCTCATCTGCATAGAGGAGAGCAGTGGCCAGTGATCGGATGGGTACTGGGGGGCCTGCTACAGAGCCACCACTAACAGCAAATGAAGAGTTCCTGTCCATTGTCAGGGATCCAGACAGCTCCCAGGAAAGTGTAGAACAGCATGTCCTTGACATTGGTGCTACTGTTCCAGGGACAGAGAATATGTCCCAGGAGAAGCTTCCAGGTAGGATTATGTATCTCCATTGTAAACTCTTGTATAGTAAAATATTTACATCAATACATTAGGTCTGTTTTTGTTTGGGGGGGAAACTGTCGATTGCGACAGTTAACAATGCATTCTGATTGATTACACATGGGGCTTAGGATGGACTTGTCATCCAAGTTCTTGTTGAAAATATACTTAATGGACATATGTTGCACATAAACAAGAATTAAAGCAGCAGCAGCCCCTAACATTGTTTCTGCATAGACTCCTTTATGTGGCTGTATTCCAATAGGTTTTGGAATCCTCAGGGAAAACCAGCACTAAGTCTACATGGTTGCTTTATAGCTTGTTGAATAGCTCATCCATCTTGGATTGGTTGGTTAGCATACAATTCACCTACTTATGGTTGGTTAACATACATTCACCTACTTAACATACAATTCACCTACTTAAATTGTAGCCATGACCTAATCTGTTAAGTAGTCAGCTTAATGGGTTAAGGGCAAGACAAAGAAGCAGCAGTGCTAGATAGTTGCCCTGGAATATCCCCATTGAATTTTTATTCCTGGAATAATAATTTGCCCTTTATCATGGCTTAACTGCTGAGTGGTTTGCCACTGTTTCATGGTTGTTGTAAGGTAACAGTATTTACCTTGTTTGCTTGTCTCTGTTGAATCCAAAACAGTGCACTACAGTGTAGACTTTTTTGAATCTGGCCAATAATTAATTTTCCATATGGAAAGACAGATTATAAGAATGACTGAAAAAAAGGCAGGCGATATTGTATTCTGACTTCCACTCCATATACATAAATTGTGTGTGCGTGGGGGGGGGGGGGGGTTACACATATTTTTGATCTGTTCCTCATAAAATTTGATGTTTTATGGCAAACCAACAAGGGCTGAAGTCACTAAAAAATGACACATTTGAGTCTTTTTCCAAATTTATAAGAGAAATAATTAAAATATATTCCTGATTTTGAGCCTTCCCCCCAATTCTCCCTCCCTTATTGATGCCTTTCTCTGGATTTCTTGTGGAAAGAGGTTGAGAGGTGTGAGTGGGATTTCAGTACTTATCTGAGAAAGGTTTTACCCTCCAGGCATCTTACATCATATAACTATCCTAAAGATTGCTACATCAATGAATAAATGCTATATCCAATAATCAATGCTTTGCAAATACAAAGGAAGGTGTAGCAATGAGTCCTACAGTCATTTTAAAAATAAAAAAAATTGCCTTGTACTGTTTCTTATTTGAAATGTTTACAAAATAAACATTTTAATTATATGAAGGTCTGTACGTCTGCGTGTGTGTGTGTGTGTGTGTGTGTGTGTGTGTGTGTGTGTGTGTGTGTGTGTGTGTGTGTGTGTTTATATGTGTGTAATAAAGAGACAGACAGAGAAACAGAGGTTGGACCCTGACATTTAGTGCTTTGTGCAGAGCTAATCAGTGTGGGTATTGGCAACATACAGGGTGTGGGTGATTCAGAGACATAGTTAGTGTAACTGAGTAAGGGTAAATGTAGGGCAGGGATCAGTGCTTGTTTAAGGGTGCATAATGAACTGAAATTAAGGAACCCACAGAAGTAAACTACATGGTGTAAGCAAATTGTGAAACCTGAAATGACTGATGGAATTAGAAACATATAAAAGAGGTACACTGCTCTGTGGCACACACCTATGTTTTGCACCTAAAATCTTAGCATATATGAGAAGAGTGGTATGTGCAATAGCACCAGTTATAGCACAACACCATGTGCTAACAGCTGCCCATAGAACCTGTGCCTGCAGTGCTACACATTGTGGCCACCCACTCCAATGAAGGAAGTACACACAATGCCTGACATGCCACCAGCTGAATGACTAACAAATGTGGAGCATTGTTATGTGGGCAGAAAGACTGCAAAGCACTTTGTCAAATCGTGTCACCTACAGGAAAGTAGAGAGGGTTGCATGGCATGTCCATTCTTGTGGATAATAAGGTATGTAGAACTTTTACTATCTTAGTTACAGGGACCTTTCAGAAACTTACCATTGCTACATTAAGGATACTGTAAGTGCCAGCCTCACAAGTCCTGAATCATTTTTTCAGCATATGTTGTAGTGCGTCAATGAGTATATCTGATTCCCTGATTCCCTACGACTATAGGGACGGGAATCACCACCATGCAGACATTTTATGAGAATTCAGCTTCCCTAAAATCCTGGAAGCCATTAATTGTACACAGATTTCTCTAAAGGTCCTGCTTGGGAAGAAAGACTCTAATACATCATCAAGAAGGATTTCTACTGCTTTAATTGCAAGATGGTCTGCAGTGAAATTGGTATTATTTATAATATGTCTATGTGACACCAGGGCATTCATATCCTCAACTTCTTAGTGAAAAAATTCTGGGCAAAGCAGAAAATGATTGGGGGAACAAAGGTCAGAAATCAGGGACAGACTATTAATATTGCTCTTATAAACTTAGAAAATTGCTAGAATAAAAGGGTTTGGCTTTGCATACATTTTCTGAAGGATATGAAGTCTGAATCTCAAATGTCTGTCATTATTTAGTGACTTCAGTCTTCAATAATTTTTCAGAAAATCCCACATGTTATAAGAAATAGTCCAAAAATATATGCCAAAAATCTGGATATTCTGTAAAATTTTCAACAGAGGATAGGTGAAGGTATAGTGTCCCTAATTCTCACATCTGGCACTCATCCAAAGCATTCCAGAGTCCCTGCAGAAGATTTCTCACATGGTCATCTAGCTGGTAGGTGTATATAAAGACTAGATAGACGTTTGTAGACACAGGTAACAAGCAAGATGGGAGCAGGCCACATATAATATGATGTTTGCCTCTTTTAATTTCTCCATGTCTTTTTGGTTTCATATACTATGACAGGAATGGACCCCATTCCTAAGTCAAATTACAATTAAAGTTCATGAGATTAGTATTGTTTCAAACTTTGATGTTAGCAAGAAGTGCTCTTCACAGCACCAGCAATGTGCCCAGTAATGATCACTTCTGCAATTCCTATGGAGTTACATGTATTTGTAACGTATCTAAGTACAACTGTAATTTTTTTTTATAAGACCCATTGCTTTTGCTACTACTTTTGGAACCGTCTGGGTATTCTTCTTCCACATTGCCTTCTTTTCTGCCTGCAGATCCTGGTATTTTATGACTTTGTGTCCCTCTGTATGTAAGACACTGTAGTCACTGGGTGTAACAATTTCAGTGATCAATGCTACTTTTGTCTTCTTTTCATGGACTACTATATCTGGTTTTCTCGCATCTATTTATTTGGTATACACCTCAATATTTTCTATAATGCTTTGTGGATCATGTTTCCAGTGTTTTTCAGCTACTTCAGTATTATAATGTTTGCACAATCCCCAATGCAACAGTCTTGCTACGTTATTATGCCTTTCAGATTACAGTCCTTCTGTCATTAGTATGTTACAACCAGCAATAAGATGTATGACTGTTTCCAATTCTGTTTTACAAAACCTACATTTGTGTGTTTCTCCCACATGTTCAATGGACTTTGTAAACCAGTATGTACATAGTCCACTATCTTGGGCCGCCAATATTAACCTTTCATTTTTTTATTTAAATTCTCCTCTCCTTAACCATTCCTGCATTTGATTTTGGGCAACATGAGGTTGTTCCAAAAGTTTTCTATATTTGCAACTATATTTATGCATTTTTCACTTTTCTTGCCTTCTCATCTTTTCCTTCACCTTATATTAGCAAGAAATATCTGCCACAATGAATGAAAACTGATCTAAGATGATTAAAAACAGTAAAAAACAAACAACAGTTAACACAGCTAGAAGGCAATACATTTATTTGAGAATATAATAAAACAAGGCAAGCTCTTTCACACCTCCAAGGCACTTCATCCGACCATAGACACCATCAGAAATTTCAAACACTTAAATAGTAAATCAATGTACAAGTTCATGTGAGCTCAATATAGGTTTTAAATTTACAAGACATGTTGGTGCAGCAGTTAACATTGTTGCCTCACAGCAAGAGGTTCTCCAGTTTGATTCTCGGCTGGGGTGCTTCTATGCAGAGTCTGCATGTCCTCCCTGCAGTCACATGAGGTTCCTCGAGGTGCTCTGGTTTCCTCCCACATTCCAAAGACATGCAGCTGGTGAATTGGACACTCTAAATTGGCCCAAGGTGTGAGTGTATGTGCGAGTGAGTGGTATGGATGAACTACCATGGCACGGCTAGCTATCCAGCAGTGTAAACCTTGACTCAAGATGATTGTCACTGTTGAAGTGACACGCCGACCCCATATGCAAAAATGGGGAAAGGGGGTTGAGGCTGGATGGATTTATATTTACCATTTTCCACATTTCTTGCCTTCTCATTCTTATATCTGAAAAAGTTTTGACCACTTACAGTTACACTTTCAGTTCCTCATCTGATGAACTATAGCATTTTAAATAATCTACAAAAAGAGGATAAGAAGTCTTTACACTTTGTCATTTTCTGGGAGCTAAATTGTAGCCATGACCTAATCTGTCAAGTAGTCAGCTTAATGGGTTAAGGGTAAGCAAAGAGCAGCGGTGACAGTCACCCCGGAATATCCCCTTTGAATTTTTATCCTTGTAATAATTTTATCCTTTACCATGGCTTAACTGCAAAGTGGTTTGCCATTGTTTCATGGTTATTGTAATATAATTGATCATTATAGGGTAATGGGAAGTGACCACAATAGTTGCATAATCTAAGAGGCTATGAGTAGTCAGGGATCACATCCTCCCAATGGTGAGGTCAACCTGCCTCAAAGTGACCACTGGCACTGTCCATTGCATTGGCTTGGTACTTTAGAGCTTGATGCATATCATGCACTGGTCTTGATCCTAAAGAATGCTATTTCCCAAAAAAGTGGTCATTGACTATGAGATGGGGTTGCAGCCCATGTGCTCACAGGCAACAAGAAAGGAATAGATCTATGTGACCCTGGACATGCATCCTGATAAGGCATCCCAGGTCTTGAGCCTCATGAGCGCTATCAGCCATGACATGGAAAATGCCAATGACTGGGTGTTACAGGATTTGTGGCTACAGGTGTCAGTGAAGCCATTTCTCAAAGAGTCTAAACAGTCTGACTTGGGACAGTACATGTCTAACCTCCATCTTCCTGACCCTCTAATGAGCATGGACTCTATGACCTGTGGAGGCAGATCCAGAGCTGCTGCAATGTGTTTCATGGAGACACCACTTGTAGAAATGTTTGCCACCAGTGACCTCAGCAGCACTGTCTACTACCTGGTGATATACTTCAAGCCATTGTTCACTTTTTGCATATTCTCCCAGAATCCATGGCACACACTCTCCATTTCCACAATATTTTGAGCAGCAGCAGCAGCAGATTGTGCCCAGCTCACTGACCTGCATTTCCGTTAGTCAACACCAAATGCCATCACCATATCAGAGATGGCCTTGCTTTCTTCCTGGCACCTAGACTCCTCCACCAAGTGGCAAGATCTCCCCTGAAGGGAGCATCACCTCAGAAGTGGTATGCAATTCAGATGTTGCATGTGACAATGATACAGGAGGAGGCCATGAAGGACTCTCAAGTAGAAATTGTCCATCATGTCCTTTTGAGGCTACTACACATTAAACTACAGCTATAGTATATTTTTACATACATAACTTGTCTTGCACATTACTGCAGGTGCAGACCAGAAGTGTCTGGAAAGGTAAATATGCAAACTAGCCTTGGTCAGTTGTTTCATTCAACTGTGGTGTAGTGCACTGTACTGTACTATATTGTACTTTATGGTACTGTACTGGAAATTACTAACCTAGTGTTTCCCCATAGATACCTGGGTGCATGGTGCCTGGTCAGGTCCCATGTCCAAGCTTTCCTGAGCTGGTGAATGAGGCTAAATACTCTTTAGCCTCAGAGAGGCACTTTAGTGTTGATGGTCTACCCACTGGACTGTCACAATGTTCTATTCTTTTTTCTTTGCATATAGTATCATATCAGTAACCCTTCATCAAACCTGTTGCAGAAGCTTATCTATAGCTGGCCACAGCATTCACATGCTGCATCATTCCCTGCTAAAAGTGGTCAAATACTGCTTGTCTGTGATTCTTTGCCATATGTGAACATGCATGCCATGTGTGAAGGTGCATGCCATGTGTGAAGAGTACCTGCAGTAGCACTTTGTTCTCCTAGGATGTTATCTTTTCTAAGCATTGCCTATTTGGGAGGTCATGCTAGTACATAAACAACTGTGGGAAGAATATGCCAATCAGTGTGCATGTGCATGATATGCTGTGTGATGGCCATATTTATGGCCACTACCCCTTGTGTAGCTGTTTATGAGCTGCAATGAATGCATTACACAGCCCATAATTGTTGCACTGTACTCATTGCCGCATGTTCCCACACCCCTTTAAGTGCATGTTTATCATACTCTAATAGTGTTAGGCACTGACTTTCCCTTGTCCACAATTTCACACTTTAGCCATGTCTCAACATGTGGTGCTGAAAACCCACATTACTATACTGTGTCCCTAATAGTGTTTTATGTGCACTACAGTCTGATGGCACAGTACTATGCTAGTGACTTGGGTTCTTATTTACATGTACGTCACAATATCTACCTCAGTGTCAGTGACATCCACCATAGGATATATTATGCTTGCTGATGTACTGTACCAGAAGGAACTACATTATTATCTTTGAAACTCCTTTCTTAGCTACCTAAAGCTGCAATTGTGAAAGTTTCTACTGAAATTCCTCAGTTTCACAGATGTACTGTATGGATCACGGTGGCCATGCTAACAAAGGCCAGATAGCATGGCAGTTATACTAATAAAGCTGCATAGTGCCACTGTTTCTGAATTGTTACAAAAGTGATTGCACTACTCAGGTATACTGGTAGGAGTTGTGTGCATCATGGTGAACACAGACATGTTATCAGTATGCTCATGCATATATTATGTTTACATTTATAGGGCTGACTTCTTCGGGCATAGCAAGAGTTTATTGTATTTTCCCCTTACACAGGGACTTCCATGAGTGCCTGATAGGGCATTATGATGGACTACTGTGGGAAGTGAATGATTGCCATAACCTTGCTAGTACTGTGAGTAATATAATCCATCCCGGTGAATGGTGCCAGCATCACCACAGTGAAAAGATATGGCTCCATCCTCATCTTCTGTGACAGTTGGAGGTAGTGATGAAGGAGAGACAGTCACAAATGTGTTGTAAACAATTTGTTCTCTTGTACTACTATCTTACTTACTTTAGATTTATACTTAGGATTGTATACTTTGTAGTGGTGGGTGTGGAAGTGAGGTTTGTATGATGTCTGTTCCAATTCATTATATAGCTGCAATTATGTTGCTAACCACTGTGTGCAATCATTTTTTTCACACTGTGTCATCCTGCAGATGTGCTTATAGAAGAAGAAGTGAGCGCACACTCACCTTGTCTATGCAGGCTGAAACAGCAATGCTGGATTACCATTGGCCACTAGAGTTGCCTTTCAAATTAGTGCCAGAGGTCCCTTACTGGAGGTTGACTGGAGGGTACACTAATGCCAACTGTTAATTCTTCTTAGGAAAGGGGACAAAGATCCCTTCATCTAAGTGTGATCTGAAGGGGGTCGACTGTCATCAGTTGTGGAGGCTGGTAAAGTCATTGATATAGTGGCAACTGGATACCTGACCAGCAATAGGAGTACCTGCTGCTATAGCTATTGAAGTTGTGCAAACAATAGTCCCAACCCATTGGGCAACCAGATGATCAAGCAACCCATAATATTAACGGGTCTATATCACATCATCAAAAACAGTGAACGCTCCTTTCATCGAACTGACACATCATCCATCAAAAATTTTCCCAGGACAAATAATTAGCTGTCGATTATGCTGAACAATACACACAGTGCAGTATATCAACCCACTAAAGTGGAGTGCTATGCCACCCACACCCCAATGCCCCCTTTCTTTTATATACAAACTCCAAGATCACACCACAGTGGGGAAAAGGTCAATCTCCGAATTTTGGATATCTAACTCTTTGCCCTGCTAAATACGTTCGCTGATATGAATGTTCTATAAAAAAGTGTTTGCTGTTTTGGGGTCGATGAATAGGTGTTCGCTGAATAGTGTTTTCGATGATGTGATATAGACCCATATCAACCACTGTTTTTCTTGCCATCTGACCTGGCCTAGCATCCAGCCATGGAGGGATCCTATCATACCCACCTCAGGTGTTTTTCCTCCCTTATGCATCACTCCTCTTTGTTCATTGTCTAGCCCACCCCATCAACATTTGTCCAGCCAAAGTACAGTATATCTATGCCATAAATGTCCTCTCTACTTTTGTGTGTCTACCTCTGTCTGTCTGTCTGCATGTTTGTCTTATGTTTATATTTCTCTCCTTGCTACATGCCCATCTGCCTCTGCCTTATCCACTATCTTTCCTCACTACCTTCCCCTGTTACCCATCTTATCTATATATGGAAAAGGGTCTGTATCCCACAAATAACCCCCCTCACATCTTTCATATCCTATGGCTACCCTTGTTTGTTTCCCTATGTTCAGTGTTCTTCCCTTTCCTGCTTTTCTATCTACCCCATTTCCTCCTCATTTATACTTCGAAAGCAGTTGGTAGTTTGATGTGAAAATTGATGATGGTCTGTTTGATGGCTGTTATGTTCCTCTTCTCATGCCACTGCCAAACAAGCATGTAATGCAACAATATAACATTACATTATGCTCAGAAGCTAACAATGAGTCAGCTGCACTAGTTTGGCTTCACTGAGACATGCATCAGATTAGTCATTTTAAAAGTCCCAGCAGTTTTCACTTGAAATAGGCCCCTGGTACACATACTTAGATGTTCTTCTGACCCTGGAGCAGAATAAGATGTTTGAAAAGAATATCAAACCTTTGAATCTGTGGCTGCAGAATAAGTATAGTATATTGAAAGGATTAAATTAACACTTCTTGAGTAGAATCCAGGTAGTGAAAATGGTTATCCTTGCTAAAATTTTATTTATCTTGTGGAATCCTTCTCTGGCTGCCTTTCCTAACTCCCCCATGGCTGGTCAAAGTTTAATTGGTAATTATATTTGGGACAGCAAGGGTCTAAGATCAGGGAGAAAGAAAATGGATATTGTAAACTCCAGAGACTTTGGTCTCCCACATATTTATGCATAGGGAGAGATGTCCATTGGATGGCTCCACTGCAGAGTTAGATCGAAGTCCAGGTAAATTTAGATGCTCACTGAGTTGCACATTAATGGGTTATGACCCAATGCTTTAACAAAACTTCCTCCTACAAAGTACAAAACTTGTGCTATAGATTCTTGGTTTTAAAGACTTGGCTGGGATAAGAAAGACAAGCATGGAACCTGTATCCTTGACTCATCTCTATGGATGATTTAAAAGTTCCTCCAAGATGTACTGTGTACTCTTAAGTGATGCATTGGTAAGCTTATATTCCCCACCAATCCCAGTTAACTGTAAAGGATATATGGAAACATACATCACTAAACTATATCATCATGTAAACAGCTGCAGAAACAAGCAAAGGGCATACCAGAAAAACAAACCTCATGATGGAACTACTCATTACGGCCAAGTGCTTCTCTAGGTGTTTCTACAGTTATCTCCTACTGTGCCTCTAGAGCTCAAATATTACTTGCTCATGTTTGCATTAGTAATTCCAAAACAGTGCTACATAAGTTTTCAGAATATTTTATCTTGAAGCATACATGATGGTAAACACAATCGTACTGATATTTGACCTCTGTCAATGAGTATTTGCTAGAACTGTAATGAGATATCTTCATTTTTAAAGGCTCAAGCCACACCCACAAGGAGTTAAAGGTACACACTCAGAGCTGTACTGGAGGGAATGAGTTAATATCAACAAGCCTTATATTAAAAGGAAGAGATTATTGCCAAAAAAAGAACAATACATAGAATGACATAGCTGCTGTCATTACATTTAACAAGCAACTCTGGTGCTTAATTAAATCCACTAAAGGCAAGTCTGAGGTGAAAATAACCACCCAAACAAAGGAGAATCAGAAGGCCTTTTTAGATATCTTTTAATCTTTGGAACACAATGCAACAATGCACTGAGCTGATTGCAAATGATGTTACCTACATAAAAATGTAGATATAGCCAACCTACTGGCCATTACATTCAGCTCATACTTTACCCCTGTATGAAATCCCTGAACCAACTTGCCACCAGCAATTACATAAGACCAATTCCTGAAAGTACTACTAAAAGTGAAAAATGCTACATCACTGGGCCTTGACTCTGTCACAGGATGCATCTTGAAAAGCATAAAGCACAATTTAGCCACAACCCCAACAACACTGTTCAGCCTTAGTCTGCATGCAGTTTTGTTCCACATGAATAGAAAACGGCAACAATTATTCCCCTGCATGAGAGAGGACTATCCACAGCTGCAGGTAATTACAGACTAATTAAGACTGATCAGTTTCATATGCAAAACCATGAAAAGTGCGATGTAGTGGTGCAGCAGTTAGCATTATTGCCACATAGCAAGAGGTTTTCAGTTTGATTCTCAGCTGAGATGCCTTCTGTGCAAAGTCTACATGTTCTCTTTGCATTCATATGGATTTCGATTGGGTAGTGCGGTTTCCTCCCACATTCCAAAGACATGAATCTGGAGCATTTCTCCACGAAAAATGGGCTCTGTCCCGGTCGGACTTTCCTGGTAAACAAATATTAAATAAAGAAAAGAGGAGTATTATGGATGTAATAAATATGGACATAAGGAGCCTCCAAACACTGGACCTATCTTAGCTTGGATTCATCAAAGGCTGTCATGATTACTCAAACTAGTGAACTCATTTGAAAAGAGCACCAAAACAAAGGACAGAGGTAAAATGGTACATGACACCTACCTCAACCTAGCCAAGGCTTTTTAAAGCAATCCCCACTTGGGTATCATAAAAAAATCTTAACAAACTAGGAATAAACCCCTCCATCACCAAATGGATTGCCAACTGGTTCACACACAGAGAACTCTGCAATACTATTCCAGTGTTTCAAATGCATTCAGGACCATCCAAACTAAGATAAAAATATTTTCTTTAATAATTGCATTTGTACTTACTTTATACAGAGATCACTATTATTTAAGAGCACTTTTAAGTATATATTCAATGTTGTGGCAAATGTAGCAATTTCTCTGTTTGTTAGCTTTTCTAGTCTGTGCCTCCAAATCTCTTTGCAGAAGGGTGAATAAGCTGGCACTTAGATGTTTGCTAGTTGTTGTTTAATCTGCACTTGACAGCTGCTTTTGCTGTGCTTTTCCATTATGAAATTCCAGGATCAGACATCTTGTGGCAGATGGTGTTTACCTGGGCTTTTTGAGTTGGGAATAACCACATGAAGCTGCAAGCATGGTTATTTATTGGCTAGAGAACATAGGAGCTTTTTTATCTACTATAAATCAGGCAAGTTGCAAGGCTCTTTGCTCACTTGCAGAGAACTCTGCAACACTTTTCCAGTGTTTCACCTACATCCAGAGCCATCCAAGCTAAGATAATATATTTTTGATTAACTGCACTTGTTCTTGCTTTATACAGTTATCACTATTGCATTGTGCATTTTTAAAGCATTTATTTCATTTTGTGGCAAAAATAGTCATTTCTGCGTTTGTTGACTTTTCTAGTCAGTATGTCTCTAAATCTCTTTGCAGGAGGGCAAATTAGTCAGGGAATTATTTGTTTGGCAATTGTTTGCTGCTTAATCTTCACTTGAAAGCTGCTTTTGCTGTGCTTTTGCATTAAGAAATTCCAGAATCAAGCATCTTTGTCTAGAAAGTGTTTACTTGTTCTCTCTCACTTGGGAAGTATTGCATGAAGCTCAAAGTGTGGTTATTTACTGGCTAGAGAGTATAGGAGTCAATTTACAAGCTTTTTCCTCTGCTATAAATCAAGCAAGTTTGTGCACAGCTGCACACCAAGCAGCAAGAGTTAGCAGTACCCCATATAGCAGCAAACACCTAGACAGTAAAATTTACATAAAAAGTTAGGATTACATCCAAAACATGTTTAACAGTATGACATTGTACAGAAATAAGCTTAGAGCAGCTAAATTGTGCATTGAATAGCATTACCATATCCAAGCATTATATAACATCTTGCCATTAACCCCACACACTAGTTTGCATTTCAGATAGCACTACTATATCATCTCACCATAACATCTTGCCCTTAATTCCAGAATCTACCCTAGGAAACCCCTGTTAAAACCCAATCCTTAATCCTAAACCGCCAACCCTATTGCAGGACCAGACAACACGGATATGTAATTTCCAAATGTCTCTGTGGACAGCTTGGTAGATTTCGTCATCCTAAGGCAATGTAGCAGTTATCTCTTATTCTCAGACAACCAGATAATCATTAAAGAAAATAACACAGTATGTGTTCCTTGGAGGCAAAAATCTCGCCTACAAATGAGGTTGTCAGAAATTCCCTTATGACATCCCTCACACATACTGTTCACCACAATCTCAGACTGTCTTATGATAGGCATGCAAAAAAGCCTCCTCACATCTCAAAGACCTCCAAAGCCACCTAACAGTAACACTGCTCATCAGCAATCACTAAAACGCACCACACTAAAAGCAACCCCAAACATCTCACATAAGGAGATGCAGAGCAGTTAGCAGCACTGATGATTTGCTCTGCTTCTGTTTAATAAGCTTGACAGGAATTTTATATAAAAAAAACAAGGAAATATTGTCAAAATTACATGGGTGTGCAAGTAAATAATTTTTAAAAGGTTTCCACAGGCAAATTTAAAATTGAAACATTTTACACCATATTTTTCCTGTCAGAGAAAAACTAAAGATGTGACTTATTCAGAATGAGCCACTCTAAACCTAGTATACAGGATTCTACAGCGAGGAAGGATATGCAGTCTATACTCAGCAGCATAAATGAACTTTCACTATAGATGGATAAGCTGGAGAACAAAACTGACAACATTAAAGATGAACGTAAAAAACACGTAGAAGTGCTGACTGAAGTTTAAGCAGCAGTCTCTGCAGATGTCAAATATTAAAAAGCAATGAATGACTTAGATGGAAAAATGACTGAAACTGAAAATCATAAAGGCTTTGTTCTGAGACGAAATACTTTGTATATGGAAAAAACAGAGGACTTAGAAAATAGATTCAGAAGAAACAACATTAGCATTTGTGGTGTTCCAGAAAGAGAAGAAAGAAACAACATGATTCACTTTCTTCAACACATGGCTGCCTAGGACACTACATCTGTCTAAAGCCTTTTCTTTTGGTATAGAAAGAACAAAAGGATCATTTTCTGACACTTCATTGAAGAAAAATCTGCCATTTCCAAGGTCAGTGATTGTAAACTTTTTATTTATTCAAGATAAAGACTGAGTTCGAGAAATTGCTTGGGCAAACTATCCAATCAAAAATAAATGAAAATATAAGCTTTGCAAATGACTATTCATGAATTGTTATGACAAAAAGAAAAGCTTGTATACCCCTTATAAAAAAATAAAAAATTAAAAGAAAAATAACATTAAAGCTCAGCTTTAGTTACCTGATAAAATAAAGATTCACTAGATGGTCAGAAAATGTTTAATGCCTTAGAAGATGCTATTGAATTTACATAGAAAAATAAACATCTGGAAAAAATAGAAGAGCTGGACAGGCGTTTACCTTCCCTGAAGAGATATGCAACCAGGAATGGATGGACACTTAAAGATAAAAACAATAAAAAAAGAAAGACAAATTGGAATGTAACTAATTTCATATGTATTATATTTCATTTTCTAAAAATTATAATGATTATATGATACTATAAATTACAATCTGAGAATAGAAAACATGCTGAATGACACAAACCTTTATAAGACTTATACTTTTGATGGAATAACGACAGCATATGGTGACTGGAATACCAACCTTATGACATTATATGAAGAATTTCTGATTACAGAGAATCTGTATGATTAATTATGGACACCATGCCCTTGTTTGTCTAAGTTTTTTGGGATACTGAAACCTCATAAAAATAAAGATAACCCACCATATACGCTAGTGGTGGCACGCAGGGGATCCCTTATAGAAGAAACAGCCATATACCTAGAGTACCTATTGAAACCTCTAGCTGAGAAGAATAGATCATATATAAAAGATTTTATGGACTTTTTGAGAAAAATAAGAAATGTTATTGTTGAAGCTGACAGCATCTTGCTAACAATCGATGTAGAGTCATTATATACTTTGCTTCCTCACAATTACTGCATAGAAGCAGCTGTGGATTCTTTTTAAAAGACACCATAATGGTACATAGGCACAGCTGGGAAAGTTAAGTAAGCTCATTGATTTGGTACTGGATTTTAACTTATTTACCTTCAATGGAAAAATTACAAGCAAAAGACTGGAATAGCTATGGGAGGTGGCAAATGGATCCCAGCTTAGCCAACATAGCCCTGGGCAAGTGGAGGAGGATTTTGTGTCCACCAACAGGAATTTCATGCAGCACATCTCATATTATCTTCATTTCATTGACAATATTTTTATTGTATGGAAAGGTGACACTTTACAGCTAAAAAAATGTATCAGGTACCGCAATCTTATTATTACCTTCCTGCATTTCACCTTCTCCCACAGCTCCAGCTCAACCACATTCTTAGACATGCTAATGTCCAAGGATATTACCAACAACAGAATTTCTGCTGATATTTATCAAAAAACTGATGAGAGTGTACCTCTCACTCCACATTAAATGTCTGCATCCCACCAAGAAAAATATAAGGTGGTTAAGCCCCAGGGATATAGGATATAGGTTAGCTAGAATTACCACAAAGATGGAACCTTTTCTGAGAAACAATTTGGAAAATGATTTCTTAGCAGTGGGGTATGAGAACCAAATGTTAAGAAACATTTTTGAACCAATCATCAAACTTAAAAATACAAATGCACACACTAAACTGACCCATTGGAAGAATTTTCAAGAAACTTGTGGACAGTAAATCAAAAGACAGCTACATACTGACATATACTATGGATTTTCATTGTATGTAGAATATTGTCAAGGAGAACTGGACCATAATAACAGAAAGCCCTCACCTTGTAGACGTTTTTAGCGGAGCCCCAAATTTTGTATATAGGAAGGCTAAATATATTAGGAGCTTTGTAAAAGGAAAACCTAAGCCACAGGAAAGGAGCATGAAAAAAAGATGTGAAACAAACTGTTAATTTTTCACCTACATTCAAGAGGAGACTCTTTTTACTGCCTATATTTAAAGAAACATATTAAGACTAATGCAAATGGAGACTGCAACTCAACAAAAGTTGTTTACAGGGCTAGTTGCAATGGATGTGATGAATTTTATGTTGGAAAGACTATTAATAAACTGATACAGATTTCGGGTCATCTATCTGAGATCCGGTCTAAATGTCAAAACAATGCCCTGGCAAGACACCTTCAATTCCAAAGAAGACGCTCTGGGTTTAAATTTCAAATACTTAATCACAAAGACTTCACAGAACTTGAAGGAGATATCCCAAATACTTTAGAAAAGCAAGAACTTATGTGGCAACTAAGACTGAACTCTTTTAGAAAGCCTGGACTAAACTATTATTGCTCACTGAAAAGTGTACTAGAACTAAGAAAGTTGCCCCATTGTTTACAAGACTGAAGGTGTGAACTTTATGTATTTATGTATTTATTTATTTGCAATTATTAACAATTTTATTAACTATTAACTTTGTAAATGTAATTTTAACATTTTAAAATGTAATATTATATTAGTGTCTTATTAATTATTAATTTTGTTTTAGTGGATACATTTGTATATTTATTTATTTTATTGATTTATTGACATTTGTTAACTGGGTTAGTCCAACTGAGCCAGGAGCCCATTTCCAGTGGAGATTCGAGGAGAAAATCTACAGAAATAATACAAGTAATTATGATATTTACAAAATATTAAAATAGGGTCACCAAAATATAGTACAAGTCAAATATTTGTGCACAGCAGTACAATGCATAGATAAAATAACAAGTACAATTTCCAAAATTTGAGAACATTTGTATAAGCATGGGCCAAATAATTAAAAGGTTTAGAGAATATTACACTGAGTACAGTATGAATACAGTTTTCTAAAGCAAGTATAAGGAGGAAAAAGAGCTGATAGGGAAACCAGATACGACGAGAAGAGAGGAGACTAGTTCAAGTGGGGGGTTGACAAGGGCATGACCAAGTCTTCAGGAAAATAAGTTTAAGTTCTTCCTTAAACAGGTATTTATGCTGAATGCTTCTTATGTTGAGAGGGAGTGAGTTCAAAACAAGGGCTAGAGTATTTGTAAAGGTCTTACCAATGTGTTTGGTAGGTTCGTACAACTGAAGGAGGCATTTACTGGCAGTATGGAGGTGACGAGGGGGTTATAGAAGGACACTAAATTGGAGATGGAGGGACAGAATGACAGTTCATATAGGATAGAGTGTGCAATATGTAGCTGGGGTATACGTAGTTGTTTGGAGAATTCTGGCCTTTGGAGTAATTTAAGGGCAAAACAGTGGTGAGATTTGTAAGAAAGGTTGTTGGCAAATCTGGCAATTTTGTTATGTTTGCTCTAGTTTAGTGATAAGAAATATTTGAACATGAGTAAGGACAGGGGCAGCATAAAGATGGAAGGGTAGGAGTAGGGCCTGAGCGAGGGAGGGTTTGGAGGAGGATGACGGAAATATTTGATTACGAAAGAGAAGTCCAAGTTTCTGGTGTTTTTTTTATACTTTGTTGAATATGAATATCACATTTTAATCCATTCTCAATGATAACTCTAAGTAGTTTAATATGAGGTTCAGGTTTAATAATGGTGTTGTTGAGACAGGATTTAGAGAAAGAGGCTTTGTGCTGGGCAAGTGTTTTATGGAGGGAGAGGAGGAGTTTTTTTGTTTTTTTGTTTTTTATTTAATATGAGCTGGTTATCAGAGAGCTTAGGTTTTAACAGAGGAAAAGATTTGTTGAGTGACTGCTAGTAGATCAGGGATGTTGTGGGCAGAGGTAATGAGGGTGGAGTTGTCAGCATGCTGTAGAAGTGTAGAGAGGTTGGTAGGAGAGTGAAGTTTATTAGTGAACATATTAAACAGGAGGGAGCCCAGAAATATATATTTATCTTTTTATAATAACCATTTTTTTAAATATTTAAATGTTCATTCTAATTATATCTTCATTTTTTACTATTATTAAAATCAGGGCACATTCATAAGATACTTTCTCGCATTTTTTTATAACTAGGACTTTTGATTACCATAGAACTGCATTTGAGCAGTATGTGCATATTCCACAGATGTCATAACATTTTATTAATTTTTGTTTACAACTTTTTAGTGCAAACAGGAACAGCTTTAATAGTTACACTCATACTAGCTAGGGGTTGAATGATATTTATTTTAGCTAGCTCTGACAGATTAACTTCTAAATATTTTAAACAGTATTCTAATGTTATTTTTTTTCTTTTGGTTTAACAAAGAGAAGAGCTACATTCCATATACCACATGCATGATTTTTCATGACAGTTTAGACTTTTTAGGTTGTAACATTTTAATGCACAGTGTTTGAGCTGTGCTAGACAGATACTGAATATTAGGAGCAGATATACTACATGTATATATTGGCTGTAATATTATAACATTCATATAAATTTTAAACAGGGTCCAGTTTACACATTTTTCCAGGGTTTGCAAACCTGAGCAAATTTCACTGCTGTGAGCATGAAAGACTGTTTTTTTTTTCAGTAGAGTTTTCATATGTAGTTTCTTGATATATTTCTGTGTGTATTTTACTTTAAAATTATTTAATACATTTATAATTTGAGATGAATAGACTTATGTACATATATATATATATATATATATATATATATATATATATATATATATATATATATATATATATATATATATATATATATGTGTGTGTGTGTGTGTGTGTGTGTGTGTCCATGTCAGATGGAGGAAAGTGCACTTCAATGAAAACCACATCGCTGAGATGACTCTGCTGACAGGATGAATCCCCGAAAACGGTAAGTAGTGCGAACTGGGTACTACAATCTTGGAGTTGGTATATTTAAGTAGGGGGGTGTGGGGGTGCAGGGGGGCTTGCCCCCCTGCTATATATGTTGTGATATGGTTTTTGAGTGTATTACAGAAACAAAAATGTATCCCATTCCGTAATTCATTGACGTACCGTTGTCGAGGATTCGTCCTGTCGGCAGAGTCGTCTCAGTGATGTAGTCTTTGCTGAAGTGCGCTTTCTTCCATCTGACATGGATCCATATATATATATATATATATATATATATATATATATATATATATATATATATATATTCTCAAGAGTTTGGTAGTTTTTTTATTATTTAGGATTTGTATTTTGTACTACATTTTCTTAAATATTATGTATTGCTTTTAGCCCAACAAAATATAATATTATATGCTGTTATTTAACTTTTAATTTTTAGTTGCTTTTCCCACTTAACACACAAACCTGAAGAAGTTCTAATAGACAAAAGTGATCTATGCTAAAATGTTAAAAAATATTTCTGGAATTATGAAGACTTATGTTAACGTTTTCTTTTTTGATACTACAATGAAATGCTTTCAGGAAATTTTAGCAATTATTAATGTACAATTTTTAGTTTAACTTTTAGTTTAGTTTAGTTTAACATATCTTTTAATCACAGAGCTTGAAGTAGGGCAGTACTGTGTTGAATATCACACTAGTATATGGGAGAAGGGGTATTTAGCAAGTAAACATGCTAATAATCTTTTACAACACAGGTATCCTAGTAAACCACTCCCATGCTTTTTAGTATGCTTTTAAACAGGTATGTAAATGGAATGAATGTCTATGCTTTATTCTGTTATTTTTTTAACTATTATTTGGATTGCTTATTTGTGTGTTTTAATAAAGAAGAGTTGACTATAACCAGCTTGTGCTTCCCTACTTTCATTAGTGGATTTATACTTTAGAAAGCTTTAAATAAATTATTTCTACCACCTGTTATTAGGTTGGATATTCACAGTATGCATTTTATTAGGTGCCTGAACTCTACAGAATCTTAGACCTTCCACACAGGACATTTTCCTCATTATTTACATTTTAATTTTCTAAAGATTTAGTTGGAGAATAGTGAACAAACTTATAAATATTGCACTCAATAAGGTAAAAAAATGTATTTTCTCTTTATCTATTACATATTTTTATTTTGATTTGGTATGATATAGTTAAGATATAAATAGAGTGTGAAGTTAAATAGCTTCATATATTGATTTAGTAATCATAACATATTTCATTTTATGTATATATATATATATATATATATATATATATATATATATATATATATATATATATATATATATATGTATATATTTGTTAACCGGGAAAGTCCAACTGGATACATATCCATTTTCAGTGGAAGTCTGGGGAGAAAAGCTCCAAAAGTACAAATTTTATTTAACAAATACAAAATACAATTAACAGTATGATATCAACAGTTCAGATAACAATACATATATATATATATATATATATATATATATATATATATATATATATATATATATAATTCCAAGAGAAATTAATAGAAAAAATTGTTTATGTAAATTAGGCAGAAAGGATTAGCATGCAGGATGCTACCTGGGTAGAAGTGCCAGTAGCAATGAGGAGAAAAACAATGCGAGCAACTTAGCAAGTGAGCTGAGGGAGATTAACCTGGGCTAGTGCAGGTACATATCCAGCGGTTGGTGAGATAATTTTTTACTGCAATTTTAAACTTTGTTAGAGAGGGTTCAAGTGTTATGGCAGGAGGGAGTAAGTCCCAGGTTTTTGGTATGTAGTTAGAGAATACTGAGTCAACGGCTTGATTACAGGATTTAGAGGTCTTTAACATTAATTTGTCACTAGACCTCAGTGGTCTGGTACTGGTGTGAGGGGATAATTAAGGGTTGTATTCCCAGGACTCTGACTGGTTGGTAAAGTATTCTATGGGATATAGTAAGCTGATTGTAGAGAAGTAGGTTGGTGAACTCGAGCCAGTTTAGTGCTTTTAGATTTTTGACAGTGATGTGTGTGATGGGTAGATCCTACAGTGAGTCTATCAATATGGTTGCAGCAGACGGTTTTTGAGAGGTTACTGAGAATGGGTTAGGCATATAGGAGAAAGGAGAGTAGGTGGGTGCATGCTGTGTTGGTTCTGGCCAAAGGGGTTAAGTAGGCTTTGTTTCTGTAGAGTGAGCCCAGTTTTTATTGGTATTTCTGATTGTTTGGTTAATATGTAGGTCAAATTTCAGATTGTTGTCAGTTAGTACCCCAAGTAGTTTGATGTGGTTAATAGGGGCTACAATGGTACCATTGTTAGATGTGATATTAAAATTGACCTGTGGGGAGCATCGGGTTGGGGAAAACAGCAGAAGCTTGGTTTTTATTAGAATTTAGTAGAGGATGTCTGCTGGCAAACCAGTTTTCTACTAAGTTAAATGTTTTCTGGGTCTGGGTTTGGAGTTCTGGAAGGGCTTTGGCTGATCAGACTAAAGTAAAGTCATTTGCATATTGCATACAGGTTGCTTCATGGGTGACTGTTTGCAGATCATTAACAAAGACTGAGAATAGTAGAGGACCTAATATGGACCATTATGGAACTCTTAATGATACAGGTAGAAGGGTGGACAGACTACTTTGACAGATCACTGCCTGATTTCTACCTTGTAGGTAATGTTGAAACCAGTTGATGGTTTGGTTGTGTAGGGACAGTTTATGAAGTGAGAGTATTAGCCTGTTATGATTGACCATATCTAAAGCTTTAGAAAGGTCTACAAAGAGTGCTGATGAGATTTTACCATTGTTCCTATTCTGGTTGGTGGAGTCTGTGAATGATACCAATGCTGTTGTGGTGCTATGGAATGGTCTAAAGCCATGTTGTGAGTTTGTGAGAAGTTTGTTTTGGATTAGGTAGTGGATAAGTTGGCTACAAATATACTTTTCCATGATTTTGGCAAAAGGTAAGAGGATGGCTATGGGCCTATTATTGGATAACTCCAGAGAGTTTCCACCTTTATGGAGAGGTATGATATGTGATACCTTCCAGATGCTAAGGATGGTGGCTTTTGCGATTGTCCTATTTATTAGGATTGAGATTGGGATGGCAATGGCATCAGCCGCCAGCTGTATGTATTCTGCTACAAGCCGGTCAGCAGCCAGGGTAGTTGGTTTAAGCTTAGACAATTGTTTTCTAATGTAACTGGTGGAGACAGGTTGTAGACTAAAGGTAGTGTTGTCATTGGTAACATTTAGCTCCACATCATCAGTAGAGGTGTCTGTTTGGCAAGAGTGAGTATGGTGTCAGTAAAGTGTCTTTTGAAAGTATCAGGTAGATTATCAGTGCTAGTTCCTGCCAGACTGGTGGGGGTGGGAGTGGTAACTTTGCCAGGTCTTAATATTTTAAATATAACTGCCCAAAACTTTTGTGGATGATTTTGATGTTTGGTTAGTAGGTTATGGAAGTAGTCTCTTTTGAATTGGATGGATGTTTTTGTGTCATTCCTAAGTTGCCTGTAGTTGATCTGATCCGTAACAGATTTGGTGGTTCTCCATTTGGACCAGGCTGAGTTTCTTTCTGAAATTTTAACTTTGGTATTTTTGGTAAGCCAAGGTGCTGACTTAGGTTTGGCTCTGGAAGTACGTGGGGGTGCATGTGAATCTAGGATAGAGAGAAAGGTGGAATTAAAGTGGTTCACAGCTTTATCTATAGGTAACTGGTGGATATGGACCAATTACAATGATTTAGATCAGATTGGAAACTGTAGGGATTGAAATTCTTTTTATTCCTGATTGCCTGACAAATGGGCTGATGGATTTTATTAGTTTTGGTTTTTATGATAAAGATGGGGATGTGATCACTTAATTCATCTGGGAGGGTTCCAGAAATGTAGTTATGAGGTTGTTGGTTAGTAAGTATCCAGTCTAGGACACTTCCTTTGTTCATATTTTTATTTAGTCTAGTGGGTGATTTAATTAGTTGGAAGAACCCATATAGGTTAATGTGGTTGGATGGGGATTGTGAGGGACACAGATTCCAGTCTATGTTGAAATCCCCTAGAATAATAGTGTTTTGGGAATTAGAGTTAGATATTCGATTGAGAAAGACTTCTAAGGTATCTATGTTATTACCTGGGGGAATGTATCCACAGACAATATTGATGTGCTTCCTGTTGTTGATTTTTATTTTGGAGATTAAGATCTCCACATTCCTGGACTACTTTGGTCATTTCAAGGGTGTTTTTGTGTACATTATTGTTTTATTATTATTACACATTGTTATTACTTGACATTAACTAAAACAGGACAAAATGTCTTCTCTACATATATTGATAGTGTTTCAGTTACCCACCCTACACTAGACACTGTAGGTATCATGGGTGGGTTGACCATATTCTTATGTATTTTGGGTAAGCCATATAGTATAGGAACTATGGGATGCTCAAATTTAAAGTATTTAAATGCAACTTCAGAAACAGAGCCACACATTAATAAATCAAACACTAAGAATGGCACTTTCTCAATAATTCCATTAACAAATCCCTTTGGGACCTGTAAGTAGACAAAACTATCACTTAAATGATGTAATATTTGTTCATAATAGAACAATTTATCTAATACAACAACCCTCCCGCTCCTTTATCCGCAGATCGAATTTCAATAACAGAAATGTCTTTAAGCTCATTCAAAGCATCTACTTCAACTGCATTCATATTATAAAAAGCACTATGTCGTTTATGTAAAAACACTTCCCTAATGGCTCTCTCACACAAATTTAAAAACATATCAACAACCAAATTGCTTTTAGGCATATAAACGCTATTTTTTTTTAAATAAATTAATATTGTCAGTCATTTGTGGAAATGCAGTTTTCAACAATAATGTCCTACAAAACATTTTAAGGTCTTTAAGCACATCTACCATGTAAGTCTTTTTAGCTGGAGTAAACAAAACCCCTCTACTAAGTACTGAGAGCTGTGCTGATGTTAATTCATTAGTGGCTAGGTTAAATACCAGTATATTCATCTGTTACTGGTTCTCATGCCAACTTGCTGCTCATTCATGCTCTGAATCCATCACACTCATCCCCTCCTCATTCTGCTACTGGATTGCCCTTTCTGTTTGATAAGCAGGGGTATTTTGAGGGAAAAAGATCCCAGATCTCCTGTAGAATCTGTTGTAGATAAAATGCTACTTCCTGCAGCAACAGTAACTGTATGTGCTGCCATGACAGTCTCTTCTTGCTTCCCAGAAGGCACTGGTGCACAATCTGTCAATGTCACTCCTGTAGCTATGGATACTGGGACAAGGAATAAATGATGCAGTTAGATTAAAACCTTTCTATGGACATGTAGACTGAAGCATTGATTTATAAATGCCCCCCCCTTTTCTTTTTTATATTTATTTTTATTTTTATTCTTGTTACTATATGTATCCTTTTAAATGAGTGATGTTGCTTTTACATGGCTTGATTGACTGTAAGATTTTATTGGCTGTTATTACTTGGATAGGGCTGATAGGTGTTCAGTACTATATCTATTTTGTGTATTTTGTTAATGGCAGTCTGATGAAGCAATTTCATTGTGAAAGTGCTTACTACTGTTTTATCACTTCCAATAAATATTTCTAGCACAATGTTGTGTTTTGGTATTTTGCTGTGATTTCTGGAATTTATCAATTACTGTTGTGCTCTACACCAGATTTATCCAGGTACTTTGCTTGTTTTTCTACATTTGTTGTTCCTGTGACTTTGGACTGAAGCATGACTGAAGGGTGAACCATTGAGCTGCATTTCAATCCAGCACTTAGAACTCCATCTGTGTTGTTAGATCATTTGAACAGGATTCTGGAAACAGATGTGAATCCATTGTTTGATACAACTGAATTGCAAGGACAAACAACTGCCGTTGATAAGGATACGCAATTCTCATTTAATAAGCATCTGAGAGACTTGGAGAATAAATTGTACACATTTAATTGATTTCAGTGACAAAGGTTTCACCTAGAGGCTTTGTTATATCACAAGTTGTTCCTAGGGGCTTAAGAGTTCTCAAAGTTTTCACATATGGCGAGACATTTTCTGAGCTCCTTAAACAGTGGCAAGCATTTAATTTGTGGCTACATGCTGATTATATGAGGCTTTTAATTGACTTTTTTGCGCCTCAAGAGAAAGAACTGTTAAATGCCATTAAGGAACTACAAACTGTTACTTGCTCAAGCTATGGGGCTGATGTAGCCGGAGACAAACTTGATATGTTATATGAGAATATATCTGGTTGTGAAAAAAGACTGTGTGCAACTAAAACAAAGAAATTACAGAGAGATATAAATGATTTCAGGAAAGTGGCATTGTTTTCTTGGCCAATAGAAAATGCAGTGCAATCTAATATGGATGACTTGGATGGTATTAATTCATGGAGAATGGAAGCCCCGGTTTCCATAGCTATGGGATGACGTTGACAGATCCTGTACCAGTGCCTGCTGGGATGCAAGAAGGGACTGTCATGGTGGAACATACAGTTAATGTTGCCATGGGAAGTACAGTTTTAGCTACAATGATTCTACAGGAAATCTGGGATCAAAAAGAAAGGGTGATCCAGGAGCAGAATGAGGAGGGGATGAGTGCAACAGATTCAGAGCATGGAGGCCCAGCAAGTTTGCATGAGAACCAGGAACAGATGAATATACTGATATTTAACCTATCCACTATTGAATTAAACTGCGGTGGTGGTGCTGCGGTAGCGTTATTGCCTCACAGTTAGACGGTGCCCGTTCGATTCTCAGTTAGAGCGTCTTCTGTATTGCGACATGCATGAACAGGCATTCCTTCATTGAAGGTTGTGCGTTAGGCCCGGCAAGCCAGCACGTAAAACTCTACTGCCAATCATTAGCGGACTGACATTCCACTGTGGCGACCCCTAACCGGGAAAAGCCGGGAGACACAAACAAACTATTGAATTAACATCACCACAGCTCTCAGTACTTATGAGAGGGATTCTTTTTATTCCAGCTAAAAAGACTGACATGGTAGATGTGCATAAAGACCTTAAAATGTTTTGTAGGACATTATTGTTGCAAACTGAATGTCCACAAATGACTGACAATATTAATTTATTTAAAAAAAACTGGCATTTATATACTTAAAAGCAATTCAGTTGTTGATATGTTTTTAAATTTGTGTGAGAGAGACATTAGGGAAGCATTTTTACATAAACGACATACTGCTTTTTATAATATGAATGCAGCTGAAGTAGAAGCTTTGAATGATCTTAAGGACATTTCTGTTATTGAAATTTTACCTGCGGATAAAGGACTGGGGACTGCTGCATTAGATAAATCATTCTATTATGAACAAATGTTACAGCATTTAAGTGATGCTTCTGTCTACTTATAGGTCTCGAGATTTGTTAATAGAATTATGGAGAAAGTGTCATTTTTAGTGTTTGATTTGTTAATGTGTGGCTCTATTTCTGAAGATGTGTTTAAATACTTTAATGCTGAGCATCCCACAGTTCCTATACTATATGGCTTACCCAAAATACATAAGAATATGGTCAACCCACCCATGAGACCTATAGTGTCTAGTGTAGGGTGGGCAACTGAAACACTACAAATATATGTAGAGAAGACCCTTTATCATGTTTTATTTAATGTCAGTATTGTACTTAGAGACACTATTTTTTGAAAGAGTTAAATGGTAAAGTTACTGGTATCAAAAGTGAATATATTTTTGTGACCATGGCTATAGAGTTTCTTTTTACAGTCATCCCTAATACCTGGGGAGTAGATAATATCAGGGAATTCCTAATAGGTATAAATGTTTTTATTAATGATAAAGTGTACATAATCTGTATGCTTTTGGACATAATTTTAGAGAATAATATATTTTTGTTCAAACATGAAGTGTATCCAGAGGGTTGGCATAGCTATGGGCACAGCTTGTGCCAATAGCTATGCCAACTTAGCGCTTGCTCACTGGAAAAAAGCTAAAGTGCTGAGTAATAATGCTTTCTCATCATATCATCTGGTACACAAGGTTTGTGGATGATATATTTTTTCTATGGGCAGGGTCACTCCAATTACTTCATGAGTTTGTGGAATATCTGTAGAATACAACGTCTTTTTTGAGATTCACTAATCAACACTCAAGAGAAGAAATACAATTTCTTGATGTGACTGTTAGGAAGACAGATCTTGGATCTGTGAGTATTAGTTTATATAGGAAACCTACACATAAGAATGCCCTCTTACACAAAAATAGAATGCATCCTAGACACATTGCTAGGATTATGGTATGAGGGCAGGTTCTGAGAATAATGAGGCTACATAGTGAAGATATCCAGATGAGGATAGCCCTACAGCAATGTACAAGTGAGTTTCTATCTAGGTGTTATACAGTGAGAGAATTGAACCACTGTATTCATCAGTGTCTTAAAGAGCAAGAGTCTAAGGGTAGATCCTATTTTTCTGATTTAGTGAATATTCAGAATAAAAATCAGAGTACTGACTATAATAATATCAGAATTCCACTGACATACTCCAGTGATGTCAGTGTTTTCTGTGATATATTTAAGAAAAAATAGAATATATTACAAGCATCAGATCAGCTCAGGGAAATAGTTGGAGATAGGCCCCTCCTTACCTTTAGGAATAATTTATCATTAAATACACAACTTTGCTATAGACCTTATAAATATGGCACTTCTGTTGATTCACAGAGGCTTGGGACTTATTCCTGTAGGGGATGCTCTGCATGTAGATACATACATATGGGACACAGTTACAGGCACCCTAATAAGGGTTTCCAAATACAGTGTAAGTTCTATGCCGAGTGCAGGACCCACAATGTAGTCTATTTTAGCTACTGTGTGTTCTGTCATGTGTACTATATCAGAAAGACTAATCGTTTTTTTAAATAGCATATTTTAGAACATATTAGAGACATTAGGAATGTGAAAGAAAGTAGTGCCTTAGCAAAACATGTTACAGAAGTTGGTCCACAACATAAGTTAAGATTTTTTGTACTAGAAGTGGTTACTGACAATATCAGGTGGGTTGACATTAAGAATAGGACAGGGTCAGCTGAACAGAAGTGGATTCTTCAGTTTGGGGCTGATAAAAGACCAGGAATAAATGATACAGTTACATTGAAACCTTTCCTTTGGGTACATAGACTTAAGTATTGATTTATAAGCGTGTTTCTCCACCCCGCATGTTTCTGTTTTTTTTTTATATTTATTTTTATTTTTATTCTTGTTACTATATGTATCCTTTTAAATGAGTGATGTTGCTTTTACATGGTTTGATCAACTGTAAGATTTCATTGGCTGTTATTAATTGGATAGGGCTGATAGGCTGTACAGTGCTATATCTATTTGGTGTATTGTGTTAATGACAGACTGATGGAGCAATTTCATTGTGAAAGCACTTACTACTGTTTTACTACTTCCAATTAAATATTTTTACCCCATGGCTGTGCATTCTGGTGTTTTGCTGTGATTTTTGGAATTTATCAACTCACCATAATAGACTGCCAGCATATATTGTTAAAATTAAGGGTTTTAAGGAATGGTATTTAAATGAGATATTTTTTTTAGAAATAAACATGATTGTTGAAGTTTCCGGTGTCATTCTTTGGCATTCACTAAAAGCTTACATAAATGGTAGCATTACAAACTGGTATATATGCAAAAGAAGAGAATGGGATAGGGAAGTAAATACACTACAGTCTAAAATTGATACATTAAAGTTATACTTAAAATCTAATGATATATCCATTCAATTAGAGTTGAAAATTCAAAATACAAAATATGTTGAAATTTTAAATCATAAGGTATAAATTTGTTTAGAAAAATTAAAACTTCAGACATCTTCAACAAATCCATCCAGTTTGCATAAACTAGCTATTAAATCCAAAATAATGAGTAAATTAAATAATGTAAAAGAGATTTCTTGTCATATTGATAATAAGTATGTAAGAAAAACAGATATAAAGGACATCCCTGAGTGATTTAATAAGTATTATGAGAATACAAATAATAATTTATTTTTTTTTAATTAATTTATCTTTTTAAAGATTATTAAATGAATGGTAATAGTATTCCATATTCAGTTCCTTACATTATTCATATTCTTTTTTCTTTTCAGAAGTTTATTTATGCTAGTTATTCTATTAAAGATTTAATTTTATCAATATTTCCAATTGCATATACTAATGAATGCTTAGAAATAAAATGCTAGAATTGAAGGATTATAATGACATAATCTATTGGCATCAATTCCTAAATAGGAGTGAAGTGAACTTTATTCTGTAGAAAGTCTTCTCTCTAGATATAGTCCAGATTCTAATAACTGGTTAATTTTACAGATTTGTAATATGAAGGTAATATGGTATATAACTTAAACTCAGATTCTTTTCCTAAAATTCTGGAATTTTTAATTAATGTTAATAATAAGTCAATCAATAATAAGTCAGTGAATAAGTCTTACTTATCAACGATTTATAGAATTCTTAGATCCTATTCTTTACATTCAGATAACAACTATTGGAACTATTCTACAACAATCAATAATGATTTTTTTTCAGATGAAAATAAGAAGATAGAATTAAAATCAAATAGTAGTACTGCATCTTCCTTATACTGGAAATATTTTTACTTGGAAATTTTTACATAGAGCTTTTATTATCACAATTGAATTACATTAATGCACAAAACAGTTAAGATTAAATACTGGAGATGTGACTTGGACATAGTAGCAGATTGGGTGTATATGGTATATGACTGTAAAGTAATTTCTCCATTTTGGAAAGAGATCAATAATTGTATTCAAGAATTATGGTCAGATAGATGTACTGTATCTAACTCGTATGTTTTATTTAATATGCCAATTCCTGAAATTATTCCTAAGACACAAGTAATTCTTCTTTTGTCTATACTAGCAATAGCTAGAAAAATAACTAAGAACTGAAAAACTGAAACTACTCCATCATGTGATAAATTTATTAACATAATACAATTGTTTGTAGAAATAAACTTCTTATTATAGCAAATATTATAAAATCACATAAATCTTGGCTTAAACTTAGTGATTTGCTTGAAAAGTATTGACTGTTTTAAAATGTATATGTACACATATATTTTATTTATGCTCATTGGATCATAGGATCATAGGAGGCTACTAGACTAATGGCCACAGGGCCCTTACAAGCCTAGTTAAGTTCAACCTGTGTACCCAAGGGTGTCTAGTTGAAGCAGACAATAAAATCAGTATATATTGCCCCTGTCCAAGAGGGACACAGGTGGAACCCCTGGGGTGTATTTCCAGTTATCCATCCAATCATCTAAATTGTGCTTAAATAGGGCCAACAAGGGTCTTTGTTTAACATGAATAGGAAGCTTGTTCCAAACATGGAGCAACCTCAGTGAGACAAATCATCTGTCTCTCCAGCAAGTTCTGTTGATGTCACAAACCAGGTTAAGGTCCTTTGAGTGAGTGAGTCATGTACCATTTGACTTGCAAATGTGCAGCATTTCCATTAAAGCTGTGTCAGAGATAGCTCTATAAGCAAGGTACAGATCACCTTTGAACAGTCTGTACAACACAGAGTAAAGTGTCAATGATTTCAGCTTGTCTACACAAGACAGATCTTGAAGATCCTGAATTTTCTTTGTAAGGAACCTTTGTGGTCTCTCCAGTTGTTGCAGATGTTTGTAAAGGAACATACCAAAGGGAGCATTGTACTCTATTATTAAATGAATGAGAAGAGAGTACAGGGAGGTTAAGACCTCTTTTTTTCTAGAGGCAATGCCCTTACTTATGAGATGAGCAATATAAAATGCCCTTATTACTACTGTGGAGACATGGTGATAGAAGTTAAGGTTGCTGTTGACCTGTGTGCCAGGTCTGTTACCACTGACTGTGTGCTTAGGGTATTGCTATTGATGTGGTAGTTTGCGGGAATATCACCCTTGCTGAAGGGGATAATAATGCATTTTTTTGCATAAAGTTTAAGACCCTGATTTTGGTACCAGTCATTAGTCTGTATGCGACCTTCTTGCAGGATGTTGACTTTGCTAGGCGTTTTAATGATTGCTCCCAGTTTGCAGTCAGCAGCAAACAAACTTTGTCAGCCACATTCCTTTTGTTTTAGCCTGTACTTTGAAGAAGTAGATTCTCAACAGCAAGGGTCCCAGAAACGATCCCTGTGGAACACCACTGGTTACGGGTCTGCCGGAGGAGAGAGAGTTCCCTATTTTGACTATATGAGTTCTCTCAGTGAGCAAGTTTGCAACCCACCTGACAATATATGCGTTAATGCTCAGCTGGGTGAGTTTGCCAATGATGCCTGAGTGGGGTATTGTATTAAAGGCCTTGGCTAAGTCTATGTAGGCTGTATGCACTGATTTTTCCTCATCTAGGGCTTTGGTGACTGTCTCATAGAATTCCACCAAGTTTAATAGGTGAAAGCCAAACTGGGTGGGGTCAAGTGTTTGGAGATTTCCTATATCTGGTTTGATAAGGTCCCTGATGATTTGTTCCATGGCCTTGCAGATAAGGCTGGTCAGGCTAATGGGTCTATAGTTCCTAGGGTCCATGGATGATGATAGCTCTTTTCCATTTCACTGGGATGAATTCAGTGCTTAGGCTGTGATTGAAAAGCATGCCCAGTGGGGATGCTAATTCCTGTTTGAAGCCATGTATAATCCAGCCCAAGATGTTGAGGCTGTGTTTTTGGCCCTGGAGAGGGTGTTTAAGCCCTGATCCTTAGAGATACTAGGTGGGGGACAGGTATTAGGGATGCTTTGGGGTATGTGTGGTGGACACAGTGGAGTGAAGTTTTCACTGAACCTGTCAGCCAGCAGGTTTCCTATATCCACAGGTTCTGTATATGTAGTACCATTAACTATGTGTTCAGCACAAATCTGGACCTTACATTTGAGGTTATGAATATAACTAAAGAATGCCTTGTGGTTATCCTTAATTAGGGAAGCTAATTTGGACTAATAGTTAGCTTTGGAGGGCTTCACTAGTAGTCTTATTTGCTTGTTTAATTTGAGAAGGGAGTGTTTCCAGTTTTGAGGCTATTCCTTCCAACTCTTAGACAGCAATTTCTTTTGAGACCATTCTTCCCTTCTCTTAAACAGATATTTCTTCCTCCTATTGTATAACCTATTAATTGCAGTTTTCCACCAGGCAGGTTTGTTTTTCCTTGAAGATCTTGCTTTGGTTCTATCAGGTATGGCAAATTCAATCCATTTGTACAGGTGCTCATATAAAGCACTGGTGTATATCACAGTATAGGTGTCTGTTCCATCACTGGAGGGGAGGGGCTATGAAGCTATTTATGCTGTCACGTAAGAGGTTGTAATTGGCCTTAAAGAAGTTTTTTAGTCTAGCTGTTGCTAAGGAGGGGATTTGTTTTATAGTTACTTCTAGCGAGACTGATTTCTGGTCAGATCTCATCAGGGATGGCCACACACTGGGGATGGTGCAGCAGTCCCCATATTGGTGACCACCATGTCGAGGATGTTTGAGACCCTTGTGGGTGTATCAACCAGTTGACCCAAGGCAGTGGAGTTAAAAAAATCTAGGAATCTTTCTGCAAGTGAGTTAAAACACATGTAATTTACCCAGTCAATGAATGGGTAATTGATGTCACCCAAAACCAGAGTGTTTGGTTGTATCTTAATTGACTCAAGGAGAGCCAAATAGGCTGAGTGGATGTCCTGACTCATGCAGGTGGTCCTATAGCTGGCAATGGCCTGAAGAGGGATCTTACCTACAGTCAATTGCACCTGAAGTAATTCAAGGGAATTGTGCTGTTTAACCAATCCAGAGGTATATTTATCTTTAATGAATATTGACACACCACCTCCTTTAGTTCTCATGCCTTCAGTTTGTGGTCTGAACGTGTGGAAGGAAATGCAACCTGGTATAGCTGGGGTGCTCTCCGCAGCCTTAAACCAGGTTTCATTGACTGAACAAATGTCAGCATCTTCCAAGGTGAGGACAGCTTCTAGTGAGTGCAGTTTCTGGTTTAGACTCCTAGGGTTTAGCAGCATAACCTTGAGGTTGGTTTTACAGGGTACTTTTATGTTGGGAATTTTGTTCTTTTGACATTGCCTAAAAAAGGCACTATGAGGGTGGCAAGAGACTTAGCCAGTAACCGAAATCCCAGGAATTGCAGATGAAGACTATCAAAGCAAAACATTGAGGTCTGTCGATTATGCCATCCCAAGCTGACAGATACTGGATCCCGAACAAAAAAGCTGTAAGAGTTGCTGAAGCCTCTAGCAGATATCCAAAATGCACTGGTACTTAACGTATAAGCAGTTTATTTAAAACAAGCAACGTTTTCATCACTCCACACGAGCAACTTCATCAGAAATAAAAAACATTATACAAATGCAGTTGTATTTAAAACATCCGCCTCTAAGTGGCATAATTATGTAACCAATCAACTTCTTAAGACAAACCTGGTTAAAGTTTTGCCAAGAAATTTAAAGCACCACACAGATACTGGATCCCCTTAAAATGACACCAGAAACTAAGCCAATTGTTGAAGTCAATCATTTTTTGTTTGTGTTGATGTATCATCCTAGGTGAAAGTAAAATGCTGCTTAAGGCTAGGGACATACCTGCCTGAGACACATAATCAGAGAGCTCAGTCATGTTTTTCTTCATATACTCCAGTGAGGTACATCTCAAGTCATTCACACCAACATGGACTATTACAGAGTCATGACAGTGCCTGTTGTTGAGAGACTTGAGTGCATGTGTGATGTGGCAACAGACAGCTGACCATGACTTTTTCCTTATCAAACCTGGTGAGAGGGACATCTGTGTGTCTCACAAGTGAGTCACTTATGACTAAGATGTTTGTTTTTATGTTATGCCTTAGAGGCTTGACTGGTGAGACACTGGTGTGTGATATGTTATGTCTACTATGTTCTGCAGAGGAATTATTATGTGTATTGTGCTTGTTTTTATGTTTGGAGGTCTCTGGTGTTTAGGTAAGCTTCTGGTAAGGACCTCCACATATGCAGGTGTATGTGTTGTTATTTTCATAGATGCAGGAGGTGAGGCATGCATGACGACAGCCTGCTTAGTATCAGATGAACTGACTTGTGAGTGAGAGAACCTGGATTCTAACTTCATTATATAGATGCATCTCTCACACAATGAATTTGTGTGGACTAGAAGAAATGAGTTGTCAGTGTACATGAGGCAGTTGCTACATTGCCTCAGGATGCCCATGTCAACCAGGCTGGCTGGAGAAACTGTGAGAAATTGTCCGTCCATAATGCTTGGTAAGTTGATGTGGTCATAAAACTGACAAAGGACAGGAAGGACCAGGTAAAGTAGAGGACAGGAGAAGTGGACAAAAAATATGAGGGGCTAGTGGGTAGGAACTGTATTGGTACCTCTGGAGTTTCATAGTGAGGGGCAGTCATGATAACTCACCAATGGAGCACCAGCAGAGTACTAAGGAAAAACTACCAGGAAAAAGTGTTTGTGTCTATAATGGCCAATGGTGCCCACCATTGCTCAGCTGCGTGTGATGTGCAAACAAGCACAGACCCATGCAAATGTGGTGCTTATGTAGCAAATGAGAGCAAACTGATTTAAGCAAATTAACCAATAAAAAAGCTCAAAACTGAGCCCTGTTCCTGCGACCTTCAATCAGATGAGTTCTAACGGCACACTCCTGTCACTGAGGTGCAGGGAAACCTTCTGCAGCAAAGATGGCCTGGTTTAGTTAGTTATACAAACAGGACTAGATTCAGCAGGCCTGAATGTAGTCTATGCTACAGCAAACAAGTACAACAATTTCAGAAAAAAAAAGTTCAGGTAAGCAGTGATTAGGTAAAAATGCAGTTCAAAAGTATAATATACAGTGAAAACTTCTACTTAAGTTTTGCAGAGATCAGCAGATGTCTTGGATTGATCAGATAAATACAGCAGACCAGTAGCTGGTCACCAAATTCTGTGGAGCTTTCCTAAAATAAGGGCAAACCCACTCAAATGTGGTGCTTATGTAACAAAGAAGAGCAAACTTATGAAGTTTTGTATATAGATATTTGTTTTTGTAAAAATGTATGTTTACTGTTAAAATTAAAATTTTAATAAAAAGTTTTTAATGAAAAAAAATCTCACATAAGCCTACACCTAATGGTCCCCCAAATGGAAAGCCCATAAGGCAAGAATAGACTTCATCTAATACTCTGTTCATCGGGGATGCCATTGTGTGACACACTCACCAGGTTATTCAAGGAGAAGATCAGGGTTAGTTGCCTATCTGGAGCCAAGATCCACAGTGTCACACATGCACTCAAGTTACTGCAACCCAAGTACCAATATGATTCTATCATAGTCCATGTGGGTATAAATGACCTGAGACATGAGCCACTGGACTACATGAAAAGAGACATAATGGATCTCTCAGAATATGCGTCACAAATAGGTATGAGCTTTGCATTGAGCAGCATTCTACCTTCACCAAGGATGATGACACAGTATAAACATAAAATTATTGATTTTAATAATTGGCTTAGTTTCTGATGTCACTCCAGGGAGATCTAACATCTCAGCATGGGAGAACATAGTCAAAAGACCACATTACTTTGCCAATGATTTGTTGCATTTGACCCCCTAGGCTTTCAGATATTGGCTAAAACTTTATCCACCCCCCCTTGAGCCTTTTCTAGGTAATGCCAAAAAACACAAAGCTACCAGAATAGTGAAAAGGTAACCTTAAGGTTTTACTGCTCAATGCTCAGAGCCTAAGCAAAAAAACTCAACTCCGTTCAAGCCGTCTCCACTCTGGAAAATGTAGACATCTGTGTCATGACTGTGACATAGTTTAAAGACATAGAAAGTAATCAGCAAGTACAAGGCTACACTGCTTTCCACACGTTTAGACTAACAACAGTACAGACTGGGGCCAAAGGTGGAGGTATCTTGATCTACATTAGCAGCAAACATACCTCCAGGTTTGTTAAACAGGTGAAACCATGAAGCTCATCCACGTGCAAGTCACTATAAATAAGGTCCCTCACCATATCATGGTCAGCTACAGGTCACCATCTATACCCCTGGAGCCCCACTACTCTTCTCTAAATCTACTAGAGATGTTCACCATCCAACTAAACACCCTTTACATGGGTGACATTAACTACCTCTCTATAGACTGGAGAAAGTAAATTGCTTCAAACCCATAGGGAGAATACTTCCTGGACTTTGTTAACACAAACACCCTGGATCACATAGTGGATGCTCCAACCAGAGGCTCAAACATACTGAATCTGGTACTCACCAACATGGGAGAGCATTGCACCCCCCACAACATCACATCCTCACTGTTGAGATCAGATCACAAAGAAGCCTCACTTGAAGTACAAATCAACCCAGAAAATCCAGCTAAACCAGTAATAGATAGGAACTATTTAAAGGCAAACCGCATCCTATTAACTGACAGCTGGTCAAAATTCAAGGCCAATCCCAAGAACACAGCTACTTATGCAGAATTATTCACAGAGTCACTAAACAAACATGCGAATGGCTGCAGAGGGGCTGCTGTATATAATAAAAGAAAACTCATGGCTAAAATCATAAAAGCAACTCCCTTAAAGATAAGGGCTCTCTTATTCAACTAAACAAGAAACTAAGTGGTCTAATTAAGTCCAACAAGGCCAGCTATGAGGTCATGATAGTATCACAGGCTAAGGACAATCAGAAGGCCTTCTTCATCTATGTCCAGGAACTTGGAGGTAATATACAACAGTATGCTAAACTGGTGGTAAACAGTACTACCTAAGTGATCAGGGTGACATAACAAATCTACTATCTGATAAATATCAGTTCAAACTTCACCCCAAACTCCTCCCCTCCCCCAGCTCCACCAGGTGAAATCCCCTTCAACATACTCCCCCTGGCTTTCAGCAGGGACCAAGCCAAGAAACCACCTCCAGTAGTCACAACAACATCCGTAGTTGCCTACTGAGCACTCTAACACATGGCCTATCAGGACAACTTGAGGCACTCTTCAACTACAGACTTGAAACAGGCCATGTCAGTGGAAGTCTGCAATATTCATTCCCCTCTACAAGGGTGGACCATCAACCAACCAAGGAACTACAGACTCATCAGTCTAACATGACTAATATGCAAAGCCATAGAACAAAATATCATGGAAATGATAAAACAAGAACATTGACAAACTACAAGTACTGGATCTATAACAATTTGGCTTTATTAAGGGAAGGTAATGCCTACTTAACCTGGTAGAATTCTTTGAGAGGGTCACCAAGGCTATGAATGAGGGTAATACAGTACATACTGTGTATTTTGACCTGGCTAAGTCATTTAATATAATACCTCACTCAGGCATTGTTGACAAGCTCTATGAGCTAGGTGTAAACCTTTACATAACTTGATAGACTGTCAGCTGGCTCACAGACAGGGCTCAGGAAGTTAGGATCAGTGATACCAGCTCCACCAAGAAACCGTTCACCACTGGAGTACCCAAGGGCACTGTGCTTTGGATCTACTTCTTGGAAGTCAAGGCTAACTTTAAAGACCTCTAGCTCACCAAGTTCTCAGATGACTTTAAATTACGAGGTATTATAGATTCCCCCAAGGCGCAAACATCTTGCCAGTGGTTTTAATACACATCTTGCCAGTGATTTTAATACAGACAAATGACTGGTGCCAAATCCATGCCCTTAAACTCAATGCAAAATATGTATTATGATCCCCTTTGAGAAACCGTCAACTAAAGTTGATTACTCCATTGATAAAACACCCCTAAGAGTCAACCCAGCAGTAAGGGATCTGTGAACATATGTAGATAGCAGCCTGGACTTTGACCAACATGTAGCTAAGGTAATAGGAAAATCATTCTATATCCCCTTATAGGAAAGGGTATGGCATCTGGGTTCAAGGAAGTTATAGTACTACTCTAATTAGTCCTTATCAGACTTATAATTGAATACAGTGCCCCCTTTGGTATGTATCTAACCAGAAACTTGCAACAGCTGGTTTGCCTACAAATATTTCTCACCAGCAGAATTAAGGACATTAGTGCCCTGTAGTAGACTGATCACCTAAGGACCCTGTCTCTGTATTCAGTCTCTTACAGGCTGCTGAAATGGGATCTTTGCCTGCCTTACAGGGTGTCCTCAGACCCAGCACTGATAGATCTGTTGCACATGTGCAAAACAAACAGCACCATAAACACTAGATCCATGGATCTGAACTGTACTTGTGAATTAAACAGAACATGCTGGAGGGACAGATATATGCCCCAAAGGATCCCAGTATCATGGAATAGGCTGCTTATCCATGAAAACAGAGTTCACCCATAACCCTAATCAAATGAAACCCTGAAAATTGGATGGAAAATCATAAATTTACCCCAGGTGTGGTCCCAGTGCATCTTATAGACTGAGGCCATCAATAAGAAAAGCATTATCCTAACTACCCCCCCTAAAAATCCTTAGCTACCTGCCTACTAACGTGCTGCTCTGTATGATAATTTGGACCCAAATGATTTGAATTGTACAGCTAGGTTTGTAAGGCCCCTAGTAACAATGTATGAACCTATACAATGTATGAGATCAAAACAGGGGAAGTTAACTCCACATAGGGTCTAGTCACCAGTGGAGTCCCTCAAGGTTCAGTGCTGGGACATCTCCTGTTTGACATCTACTTATCTGTAGTAAATAAAAGCCAGTATCAAAGGGCTCTAGATGACTATGTTTGCAGATGACTGCAAGCTAGGAACAGTGACTGAATCCCCGAAAGACTCAGTTGTCTCACATTAAGGCTATTCTCAAACAAATGACTGGAGCCAGACTCATAGACTATATCTCCTTTGAAAAGCTGAGCCCCCACGGGGAACTACTATATTGACAACAATTTCCCTAAAAGTTAACTAATTCCCTCCAATACAGCTCTTTTGGGTGTGTACCTTTAACTCCCAGTAGGTGTGGTTTGAGCCTTTAAAAAAATGAGGTTATCACCTTATAGGTCAAACAAATATTCATATCTCTGAAATTATAAGTGTGTTAAAATTAAAGTGGAAATGGCAAACCATTCAGGATAAATTAATCTTTACATTAGTGGCATTCATTCAGTTTGCTGCTTTAAACTGGATTTTATAAGCCAAACTAAAGGCAGTGAACATTCATTTTGTAATATTGCATAAACAGACTATGATATCTCAGTAACCATTTAAGCAAGGCACATACTGCCAGCAGGATTTTCTTCATATAGCTGTGACCTTTCATATGAGGTTATGCAGTTCCAACTGTCTTACCTGAATGTTGAGATATTTAGAGAAATATGAAAATGATTACAATACAAATAAACACTATAAAAATAATATTCAACATCTCTTTAGATGCATTAAACAGAGGTCAAATATCAATGCAGTTGTGTTTGCCATCATGATTGCTTCAAGATAAAATATTCTGGTACCTTGTATGTAACATGGTTTTGGAATTATTAATGCAAAAATGAACAAGCAATATTTGATGCGTAGAGGAGCAGCAGGAGGTAACTTATATGTATTCACATCTACATTTCAGTGTAGTACTGTTTTTTCTATTAGCTTTCTTTGCAGTAATATGCTTATGTGGAAAAAAATGGTGTTACATGTTCCCCCTATCTTTCTGTACTTCTGAAACTAATTTTATTACATCTTTATTATTATACCCTTTATCAAGAATATCATTGGCCACGGAATGCATTTGTTTATTCATATTATCTTTATTAGTATTAACTTAACCATTCAAGTAAAATGATTTTTAACTATATTATTGAAAATATGGAGGCATGCATACTTTGTGCAAATATATATTTTTCTTAACATGCTTTTTAAAAAGAATAATTTCTATATTTCCATTGGTAATTCTGAACAACCTGATGTCTAAAAAGTAAATTTGTGTGAAATGAATCACGTTTAAAATGTGAAAAATCTGACGTTGAATGTAAATAGTCCAAAAAATCATAATCATTTGTTAAAGATCCATTCCATATTAAAAACAGGCCATCCACAAACAATTTATAAAACAGTATAAAATAATGTATTGTTTATGTATTTATGCCACTTTTAAGACCTATTGTTCCAGCCACTGGTTGGGTTAAAAAACCCATTTCTAAGTATTTGGAATCTAAACTTAAAGTGGCTCTAGGTCTTTCTACAATGATAATAAAGGATATTTCACAATTTCTAGAGCATCTTTATGCTTGGCCCTATGTTATTAATGTTGCTGATGTTTATTTTGTAACCTTAGATATAGATGCCTTATTCACATCTATACCGACTGAAATTGGTATTGAATACCTGAGAGAATTTATTTCATTTCATAAAATTTCTCCTTTTACAGAAATTAAGACTATATGTGCAGTAACAAGAGTTGGTTTTAAATAATAATCCCCTGGATTCAATAAAGTAATTTTCCCGTACAGGAACAGTTTAGCCGCTTCTGCACGGAATATGGCCGCCAAGAGATGCAGTGAACTAGTGTTTTGACGTGCACGAGCCTGCCTACACTGTTCCTGCACGGCAACCAATGCAGAATGCTAATTACCTCATTTGCTGGTGAAAACAATGGGAATAAGGTGAATTAGTGATTCAGCAAGCAGGAAGATATCTGTGCAAGAACAGTGTTAGTTGCAGAAATGTATTCGGCTACTAGCCGAATACATTTCTGCAAATAAAAAAAAAACGGAGGCATGACAGCTCAAAAAAAAAAAGCATGTATTATATTCTGTAGGCATGCCAATGGGCAAATATATGGCCATTGGCATGGAAAAGTGCTTTATTTTTTTAAAAATCTAAATTATTTATTTGTCCGATCTCGGCCGTTTAAGCATATGGCAGCAGTGCACAAACGGGATCGTGCCGAAAATAAAAAAAATGTGAAAACACAATTTTAAGGGAAATCTGCATTTTGCCATTATAGTCTATGGCATGCAGAATCAAAACAATACCAGGGAACAGTGGTTGTCAAGGGGAAAGGCTCTGTTGTAGTGCAGTAACTATGGACTAAGCCAGTGGGGTTTGCAAATGAGAGGAAATTTACTGAATCACCAAAATCTTCTAAGTGCCAAACTGCACCTAACCATGCAGGTGCTATAGCATGATTGTGCAACTAAGATGAGCAACAGATATGAAAACGGGGTGTGTTAGGCATGGTGTAAGCACATTGGAAACTTATGGTGCACAGATAAGCTTATCTTAGCACAGCTAAGTAAGGGCATGTGTCTGAGGCTGTACTGACTTATTCCATGAAATGAAGAGCATGTTTGCATCCAGGGAAGGCCATTTCTTCATGTTTACATTAGCTAAATGGGTTTGTGCAGCAATGCATTCAGTGTAAAACACCCCCCCCCCAAAAAAAATAGAAATAGAAGGACTGTTTACATTTGGGCACTGGGTTTGTATGGCATGCCTCAAGGCTTAAAAGGGAGGAAATAGGAAGGAAAAAAAGGAAACTAGCAGAATAAAAGCAATCAAGAACAAATTACATAGCTAGCAGGTGGAATGCATCATATTCAGCCAATCATACAGGCAGCATCTGCAACACAACAGTATGAACTATGGAAACATCTTACAGTCTGTTTTTTTCCCACAAACTCTGCAGAATTGGTGTACACATGCAGGGGAATTTTAACTGGAAAAATGTTAGAGGCTGCCATTGCTTTGATACCTCAGTATGTACTAGAGGCTGATGGGTGGAGAGCAAGATAATGCTGATAACTACCACAGACCGAGGAGGATAAGAGTGTTCAGACCCAGGGTAACTTACCAGGGGCAACATGATCTGGAGATAGTAGAGCACTACAGGGTAGACAGAGACATACTTAGCAAATCACTGAGCTGTGCCAGCCTAAACTCAGACCTAGAGCCAACAGAGGCATACCCATCCCAGTGGATACCAAGGTATGTGTAGCCTTACTTTCCAAAGACCTACTTGGGACATCATGGGGGTCTCACAGGCATCTGCATCCAGGGTACTCCACCAGTTCCTGGATGCAATGCTACCACATGCCCAGTGAGCACATTTACTTCCCCAACACCCGTGAGAAGGGGACCAGCAATATGCATCTCTTCCATGCAGCAGAATATGTGAAGGTACTGGCTGCCATACAATGCATGCACATCCACATCAGAGCACCACCCAGTGAACATGGTAGGGTCTACTTAAACCAGAAGGACTTCCCCTAAATCAACTTCTAGCTTGTGTGCAATGCCCAGGGTAGTCTCATGAATGCATGTGCTGGCAGCCCTGGAAGCTATCACGACTCCCACATTTGGCATTCGTCACAGGTGTACCAGGCATTTGTCAGTGGGGGCATCCCATATGGCCATCTGGTGGGAGATGCTGGCTATGCACTGGAGCCGTTGATGATGACACCCATCAGTAATGCACACACACCCACACAAGAACACCACAATGAGGCACACGCACAAACCAGGATCATTATAGAACATGTGTTAGGGATGCTCACGTCACGGTTCCACTGCCTTGACATATCCGGTGTTGCCTTGCAGTACTCACCAGCCACATGTGTACACATGTTCATAGTATGTGCCATGCTACATAATATGATCCTGTGAAAACAGCTACAGCAGGAACAGCACAGGGATGGGCCACACAGCCCATCACCATTGCCGTGGTCCCTATAGGCACAGGACTCAGAGGAGGAGGCCCCTGAGCCTGTTCCTGTAGGCAGACAGAGGCATACCCAGTATGCTCAGGCCTTGGCAAAGAGGCAATGCATAGCACACAATGTGACACTGTAGGGACCCCAGGGACTTACACCTCTCTCTGACTTGAACACCCAGTAAAATGGATGACACACACATCACATTACCTTTAACTTACCATGTATTTGCAGTGTACTGTGTGCATCCAACATAGGTGGCCCTCAAGCAACATCCTGACAACTGCCGCAAGCACAAGGTAAGTCAATCTTCTTAACAATAAATGAATGAATTAGTATGTTTTGCTAGCATATCTATGGTAATGCTGCATGCATGCAAGAGAATGGGGTGGCCTACTGGGATAGCAGCACACAACGGACAGCTATGTGGGACACCAGGAAATGTCTGCC